>NC_056735.1:1832145287-1832265287 GCF_019279795.1 Protopterus annectens
CACTCTGCCTCTTGTCTTAAGTAAGTTATCTTAGAAGTGTGTTTTCTTGTAGAAATAGCTAGGACTAAAAAGCTTAGACTAAGTGTTTTTCTGTTATGTCAGAATTATTTTAAGTTTATGTGTGATCTCTGAACTCTTGAATAACACAGTGGTGTAGAAGTATTGTCTTGTGTTTTTAGTATTTATTATTAAATATTTTAAAAACCTTTTACCTGTGGCTGGTTTGTGTAGAGATACTTTAAGCTCTAGAGTTCATTGCATATTTATAGAGTTTATTGTAAAAGGCCACTCTAATAAGCCTTTACTGATTAGTCACACTTATCAATTGGATAATAATATTGCACAGTAATAATTGGACACCCTTTTAAGTGCCTCTGGGTAGCTGATAACTATTAGCTGGTGGTGGCAGTAATTACTACTATATAGTCTGGGAAAAAGGGACACATATAGAGAATCTGTGTCAGCCTTTCCCAGGAGTGTCTGTGAAGTTGTATAAATAGTTATCTCAAAGTGTGTGTGTGTGTGTGTGTGTGTGTGTGTGTGTGTGTGTGTGTGTGTGTGTGTGTGTGTCAGCTACTTGGGCAGGGACATGAAGCACTGTTTGGGCAGAGAGGGTACAGGAGGTTAGTTTTCCAGCTAGGCTGAGATCTGGACCCCATAGATGTGCCAGTGGGGAGACTTATTGGGGACCTGGGGAGCAAGGGAGCAACCAGCCCAAGACTTATGGTGATCTCTGTGTGCACTTAAGGAAAATTGTACTTTACTGTGTGTATTTGTTATCCTTTCCACTTATATGAGACACCCTCTCTGGTGTTAGTGGTGAGGATTGAGGCTCCTTGATTGCTGGGCCAGGGCATGGGCATCACATGTGGTTTGCAGTGGTGGGATCCACTTCACATTTGTGGTGGTGGTGATATCCACATCACATATTAATTAGTTGGCAAATACTAGTTGGCTTTGTAGTGGTGTGAGTAGAGTGAATCCATTCCTCTAGCTTATGTACAGTGACCTCTGAAGGTGTTTTGTACTCTAAATCAGACATGCAGTGAATACTCAGAGTTCAGATCACAATTGTTTTATTTCTTTTGTTAGCTTATTTAGTTAGGGTGAGCAGGCAGCATGTGAGCAAAGGAGTATGGAAAGCTGACAAGGAGCCAGCTGGTGGAGATGTGCCAGGCTAGGGGACTGGTGCATGGAGACCTGACTAAGGCAGACCTGATTGCAGCCTTGGGTACAGCTGCATCAGAAAACAGCATCCAGGAGGACAATCAGACTGGCAGTGAAGATACAATATGCTCCGAGAATGGACAGCTCAACCTTTCTGCGAAAGAAAATCAGATTGGCAGTGGAGATACAATATCCTTGGAGAATGGACAGCTCAACCTTTCTGCAGTGGACTTAAAAATCCAGCTGGAGCTAAAGAGACTTGAGTTGGAGGCCAGGTGTTTGGAGAAAGAAGCCGAAGAAGAGGAGCATTAGAGGAGGCATGAGATGGAAATACTGACTCTTCACCAAAGTCATGGAGGTAATGGGGAAGGGAGTAACTAGACCCCAGAAGCACAACATTTCAGTACATTTCTTCCACAATTTAAAGAGGGGGATAATTTTGATAGTTTCATTCATATGTTTGAGAGGGTATGCAGCCACTATAGTGATGACCAAAGGCTCTGGGTATGGTTCCTGACCCCCTTACTCCATGGGAAAGCTGTAAATGTTTTTATCAAAAATGCCTGACTCTGTCTGTTGTGATTATACTGCTGTAAAAATGTATTTTAGAATGTTTTAAGCTAACACCTGAAATATATGGTTAGCTGATAGACAATGTGCTACTTCAGATGTGTTGGGGAAGAAAGGAGACCTATTCCTGGCCAGCAGGGCAGCCCTGCACAGGAAGGGGACCCCCCAGTGCTGCTCATGGGTCTAAAGGAACCCATGGTGGGCAGCACAGACTGCCCCAACAGAATCTTCCAGTAGCAGGGGAAGCCACTAGTCCAGGTACACATTCAGGAGCTAGGGTTAAATGTTTTGAATGCAACCAGTGAAGCCATTTGGCATACAGGTGTCCACGGAGGCAAGGTGGGGAACCAAAGATGAGAGAGCCAGTAAGTGGGAGAGACAAAATGCCAATTGTAGGTTGTCTTGAGACAGCAGGGCTATGGAAATACCATCCTGCAGATGGCCTGAGAGGGAAGGATTTGGATGAGGCAGTACCATGTACTTATGCAGTTACACGCGGTCAGGCTAGGAGACAAGCATGTGGGTCTGGTAGCCTGGGGGACACCCAGACAGACTGCATACTTGCAGCCAGGACTGGTGAGGTGGTTACTTCAGGGAGTGAGCTACACTGTAGCAGTAAGACTGAAGGTGAGCCACAGCTGCTTGTGGGTATTGATGGTCCCTTGGATAGAGTGACTGCAAAGGTAGAGGTGAGTAGTAGTACCCAGGCTGACAGTGAGGCACTGCTGTCAGAGGATGCCAGACTTCTGGTGGAAGGGGAGCTGGGAAGGGTTACAAGGAGGAAGTTGAGACAGGGTCAGCTCTCAGACCCTACATTGCAAGACCTGAGGCAGGTAGCTAGGGAGGCACCTGATTTTCAAGGGAGGGGGGTATCTGTATACTGTGACAAAGGCTTACTGTACAGAGAATGGAACCCTGAGGGAGGGCTAGAGGGTGAGAGAGTACAGCAGTTGGTAATGCCTAGAGCCTACCATCTGGCACTTCTAGCCATAGTCAATGATATTCCCTTTGCAGGTTATATGGGCATAAAACATACAAAGAGACATATTATCCAAAGCTTCTATTGGCCTGGAATTTGTAG
The DNA here is from genome assembly GCF_019279795.1 of Protopterus annectens. Lineage (NCBI taxonomy): Eukaryota > Metazoa > Chordata > Ceratodontiformes > Protopteridae > Protopterus > Protopterus annectens. The sequence goes on from NC_056735.1 coordinate 1,832,148,106, forward strand.
AGATGTAACAGGGTACTGCAGGACCTGTGAACAGTGCCAAAAGATCGGCAAGGCAGGAGACAAGGTGAGAGCTCCTTTGATGTCTTTGCCTGTGATTGAGGAGCCATTTCAGTGGGTAGCTATGGATATTGTGGGTCTTCTGAGTACCCCAAGTTCCACAGAGAAAAAGTATATCCTAGTGGTTGTGGATTATGCTGCACAATACCCTGAGGCAGTGGCTTTGTCCTCCATTGAGGCAGAGAAGGTGGCAAATGCATTGTTAGAGATTTTCAGCAGGGTAGGTTTCCCAAAAGAAATACTGACTGACAGAGGTGCCAGTTTCATGTCAGACCTGCTGGCTTGTCTGTGGAAGTCCTGTGGGGTGAAGCACATGAAGACTACCCCTACCATCCCTAGACTAATGGTCTTGTTGAGAGGTTAAACTCTACAATCAAATCCATGCTATGGGTATTTGCAGATCAGTTTAAGAGGGAGTGGGACAAATATTTGCCCCATTTTTTGTTTGCTTACAGAGAGGATCCCCAGGAATCCACAGGTTTTTCACCCTTTGAGTTGCTGTATGGGCACAGGGTGAGGGGACCACTAGATGTAATTTGAGATGAGTGCGAAGGTGAGTGTGAGTTTCACAAGGAGCCTGTTGTGACATATGTCCTAAACCTCAGGACAAGGCTGAGGGAACTCATGGGCTTAGCCCAGGAAAATCTGGCAGAAGCCCAACAACAGAAAAATATGTGGTATGACAGGAATGCTTGAGCTAGAGAGTATGCTGTAGGACAGCAGGTAATGGTTCTCATTCCTGTCAGACACAACAAACTGCAAGCAGCTTGGGAGGGACCCTACAAGGTGGTAAAAAAGGTAAGTGATGTTAACTATATGGTGGAACTGCTAGGCAGACAGCAGGGGCACAAATTGTACCATGTTAACATAATGAAACCTTACCATGATAGGGAGGATCATGTGCTGAGCATTTGCACTGGATTGCAGGAGGAGTCTGAAGGAGATCTGGGGACTGATCTCCTCAGTGAGGGTCAGGCTGACACCTCAGTGGAAGTGGTAGCAATGTCCCAGCAGCTATCCCCTACCCAGGTTTGAGAAATCCAAGCAGTGTTGCAGGAGTTTGGGAACATGTTCACTGGGGAACCAGGGTGCCCCCACCTGGTGCAGCACCAGGTGGATACAGGACCCGAAAGGCCTATTAGGCAGGCCCCTTATAGGGTGCCTGAGAGAGTCAGACAGACTCTGAGGGAAGAGGTACAGGAGATGTTGGAACTAGGGGTGATTCAAGGGTCCAAAAGTCCTTGGGACTCCCCAGTAGTGCTGGTGCCAAAGAAAGATGGCAGCACCAGGTTCTGTGTGGACTACAGGAAATTAAATAGTCACACAGAGTTGGATGCTTACCTCATACCTAGGACAGATGAGGCCCCTAGAGCAGCTGGGTGGGGCTAAGTATCTTATAACTATTGATCTTACCAAGGGTTACTTGCAGGTGCTCTTGACTCCCAGTGCTAGAGAGAAGTCAGCCTTTGTGACTCCTTTTAGCTTGTGTGAGTTCACAAAAATGCTATTTTGTCTTTGGGATGAAGAATGCCCCAGTGACTTTCCAAAGGCTGGTAGATCATATGTTAGCAGGAGAAGGAGGGTTTTCCCTTGCTTACATAGTTAATATTGCTATCTACAGCTATTCCTGGCAAGAGCACCTTCAGCATGTCAGGGAGGTGCAGTGCAGACTACAGAGTGAGGGTTGACCATTAAGCTGAGTAAATGTCAGCTGGGTATGGCAGAGGTCTCCTACCTAGGACATAGAGTGGGGAGTGGTAAGATAAGGCCATAACCTGTCAAAGTGGAATCCATTCAGGCATGGCCTGCACCTGTTACCAAAAAGCAGGTGAGGGCATTCTTAGGGACAGCAGGGTACTACAGAATGTTCTTCCCTTATTATAGTACTATAGCTGCTCCCCTCACAGACCTGAGAAGGAAGAACAGGCCAGATAAGGTAGTGTGGACCCCAGCATGTGAGAAGGCATTCCAGAAGCTTAAAAAAGCTTTGGGAGGACCCCCTGTGTTAGCCAGTCCAGATTACAGCAAAGAATGTGTTGTGCAAGTGGATGCTTCAAACTATGGGGTGGGGGCTGTACTTAGTCAGATTTCTTCAGAGGGGAAGAGCACCCAGTGGTTTATCTGAGTTGTAGGCTCCAACCCAGGGAGGAATGCTATGCAGCTGTAGAAAAGGAATGTCTAGCCATAGTGTGGAGACTGCAGAAACTTCAGCCTTATCTGTATGGAAGAAAATTCACTGTTATGACAGATCACAATCCTCTAACATGGTTAAACAGAGCCAGTCAGCAAAATGCCAAGTTGCTAAGATGGAGCCTGGGGTTGCAAGCATATGATATGTCAGTGTACCACCACAGTGGGATTAGCAATGCCAATGCAGATGGGCTCTCAAGACAGGGAATGGGGTGAGGTACACTCAGATAGACCTAACCCTCTCAAGCGACATTTATCAAGGGTCACTTGAAAAACTAGCTTGAGTTCTCCAGGGGGGAAAGATGTGAAGATTGGGGAAGATGGGTGAAGGCTGCCAGCCTAGTCAAATAGAATTTGATACATAATTCTGGCATTTGTAAATATAAATGTAAAATACAGGCTTGTGTCTTAAATGTAAAGAAATGTTGTTTTAGCAATGTGGCAACATTGCCATCTGCTGTAAGGAAAATTAAGTCAAGCATTTCTTATTGGTCTTTTGAAGATGAAATTACTTTATGTCTAGTTCTTTGAAGTTGGAATTTGGAGTCAATGAGTCTGGAGTAAACATCCTGCATATTGTTTTAAGGCTAAAGTTAATGACCAGAATTTACATGTGGAATGTCCTTTATTGCTCTAAGTATAAAATAATGTAAATGCAGTTTCTGTGTAGCATGGGAACCAGGAAAGTGTAAACAAATGATGTAATGTTTTATCAGAACTGCAGTTTCAATTTAAACAGTGAGAACCAGAGATTATTAAGCATTTTTGCCTTGATATCCATCTCATCAGCACTCTCCCTCTTGTCTTAAGTAAGTTATCTTAGAAGTGTGTTTTCTTGTAGAAATAGCTAGGACTATAAAGATTAGACTAAGTGTTTTTCTATTACGTCAGAACTGTACTACAGAATTATTTTAAGCTTCTGTGTGATCTCTGAACTCTTGAATAGCACCGTGGTGTAGTAGTATTGTCTTGTGTTTTTAGTTTTTATTATTCAATATTTTAAAAACCTTTTACCTATGGCTGGTTTGTGCAGAGATAAGTTAAGGTCTAGAGTACATTGCATATTAATAGAATTTATTGTACAAGGCCACACTAATAAGCTTTGATTGATTAGTTACACTTACCAATTGGATAATAATATTGCACAGTAATAACTGGACACCCTTTTAAGAGCCTTCGGGTAGCTGATACTTAGCTGGTGGTGGCAGTAATTACTACCATATAGTCTGGAAAAAAGGGGCACAGCTGGAGAATCTGTTTCAGCCTTTCCCAGGAGTGTCTGGGAAGTTGTATAAATACTTATCTCAAAGTGTGTGTGTGTGTGTGTGTGTGTGTGTGTGTGTGTGTGTGTGTGTGTCAGCTACTTGGGCAGGGACACAAAGCACTGGTTGGACAGAGAGGGTACTGGAGGTTAGCTTGCCAGCTAGGCTGACATCTGGACCCTATAGCTGTACCATTGGGGAGTCTTATTGGGGACCTGGGGAGCAAGGGAGCAACCAGCCCCAGACTGACTGTGATCTCTGTGTGCACTTAAGGGAAATTGTACTTTACTTTGTGTATTTGTTATCCTTTCCTCTTATATGAGACACCCTCTCTGGTGCTAGTGGTGAGGACTGAGGCTCCTTGATTGCTATGCCAGGGTGTGGGCGTCACAGTAATTACCTTACATGCTCTGTCATAGTAGCTTATTTACTTCCACTTACAAACAAATTAAAATGGCAACTCTTCTGAAGGCTTTGCCCTCATATATTCTCAACATGAAAAATGTGCTCATTCTATGTGTTATTAATATGAAGCATCCTAGAAACCAGGCTGAATCTATGACTCCCCTTTTTGAGTTATGTTATATCCATCAAGTTTTTATTTGTTTCATTAGATCAAATGGTTGTATTAGAAACCATTTATTTCTCTGTGATTACCATTTGCCCTGATAGAGTGAGGCCACTTTCATTCTCTTCCCTTCTTGCAGCCACCATCTCTCATTATACTTTAATAAGTGTGATAAGTATCCCCACTCTCCCAGTTGTGTGATCTCCCAGTTGTGTGATCTTTGGTAGATCTAGAGCACACTTCTTGAAGAGCTTGACTCTTTAAAATGAACAAAGATTATTTATATCTAAGGTTCTCATGTTTTCATTAAATGGATTTGTTCTTGGTGTTAAGTGAATATAGAATATGTTCTTGTCTTCAAAAATTCATCAATTCATCATTTTTTCTGTTTTTTTGGCTCACTGTGGAGTTGAATTAACCCATAAAATATAACAACATGATGCAAGTAAAGTGGACATTTTCTGAATGGTAACAAATAGAAATTCATTCATCTCACTTATGGATTTCAACAAAAAAAGAAAAAAAACACTAGGCATCACAAAACCATCTATCTGCTAACTAAACAAGAAAATCTTGTAACTATCCAGAGGGACCTAAAGATCTGTGGAAAGAAATCAGAAGAAAAACTGTAATATCAACTGGTCTATACAGTACAACCTTAAAACATGATTACCAAGAAAGGATAGCCTTTAAATAAACTAAAGCAAGACTATGACACAGTTATCACAATATAAAGCCTGCAAGGGAATTAAAATGTGACCGAATCTTGCAAACAATCCTTGCAAAACATCAAGAAAACAAGAATCATGAAACCTAGCTTACAATGAAACATGAAACCAAAGAAACTCAACCAACTATTAAAACAGAAAATGCCAGACTGACTGTTCCAAAACTCCCAAACTATTTATTGTTAGCGCTTTCATTCATCCACAATATACAATGAACTTCATCAGACAATATTACCCAAGATTCCATGAAATATATAAGGCAGTCAATTAAACAATTAGAAAAAAATTAGTTTAAAGGTATTTTCTTAATAGCATTTTAAACCAGAGTATAAAGTGTAAAAATAAAAACATTCTCTTAATAGCATTTTAAACCAGAGTATAAATATAAAAGATATATAAAAATAAAAATAGATATGTATAAACAAATACTATTAAACCTAGCTTCATTTTTTCACCCTTAAAATGTAAAAGACTAAACAAAGGGCTTATGTACTTCCACTTTTTTAACCTTAAATGTGAATAAACAGACCATATTTGAGCTGTTTTGTAATAATTTTACAAGACAATAAGAAAAGGGGGTTTGTAATATAGAAATAATCTACCTCCTATTACCTATCTAATGACTTCAGCTTAAGAATACATTTGATATAACAATATTCCTTCAATCCTGGTGGGGATAGGCATTAGTTTTTAGTTGCAATAATAATTCGCATTCTTCCAATCTTAATTCCAAAGGTCCTCCTCTGATGTTCTTACTAATTTGTTCAATTATTCTAAATACAAATGTATGTGCAGGGTTTTCCACAATGTGTTTTGTCAGTGCGTTAGTGCCAGATTTTTTACCTATATGGTATTGATGTTCATAAATCCTTTGTTTAAATGCTCACTCAGTTTTACCTGTGCAAAAACCTTTGCACTGCTGGCATAAGGCAAGATAAACCACTCCTGATGTTTCACAATTATATCTCCCTTTCACTAGGTATGTCTTATTGTGAATACTGAAGCAATTCCCAACCTTTATATGTTTACACTGTTGGCACCTTCCACATTTTTTCATACCCTAGTTCACTTTCAATGTTTGATTGTTACTTTCTAACAGGCTTTTAAGGTTAGGGCCACTTTTATATATATGATACGTGGCCTATCGCCTAAGTTTTTATATATGTTACTATCCTCAGCTATGAGTGCCCAATTTTTGACCAAAATATTTTTAATTTCAAATGCATCCATGGAAAAAGTTGTGAGAAAACTTATGTTAAAGTCATGGTTTATAGCTGAATTATTTGAGGGCTATGTTATATAGTTGAGTCATATTCAGCCTCTATGTGTTCCTTCCAAAGTATAGGCTTAAAATGACCATTACTCCTTTTCCTACTAACTTTGTTTAATAATTGTTCAAATGACTGTGTAGGATGCCCTCATTTTACAAACATATTTTTGAGGTTATCACATTCCAGATAAAAATCAGTGGCTTCCAAGACCATTTTGGCTGCTCTAACGAGTTACCCTTTAATTACTGCTCTCTTCTGATGGAATGGATGACTACTACAAAAATGTAAAAAAAGCATTAGAGTAAGTGGGTTTCCTGTAGATTGTAGCCCTATACCTCTTATTAACGCTATCTTCATATAGTTGTACATCAAGAAAGTTAATGGATTCTGTTTCAAATTGGAAGGTAAACTGTAGGAAGTTAGTTAACCCTGTAATAGAATTAACAAAATTATTGGCTGTATCCAATGTACCTTTCCATATAAAAAAACATGTCATCCTGATAATGGGTGTACCAAATGGCATTCTCCTTAAAGATGATGTTGTGGAATAGAAGCTCCCTTTGTCAATATTCCATGACACAATTTGCAAAGCTTCCCCCACAAGGAAAACCCATGGCTACACTCTTTTTTTGTAGAAAATAATTGGTTATTACACAATATGTAATTGTTAAATAATACTAACTCAAGGAGGGTCTCAACTAGATCTATCTCCCTATTGTCAGCCCCTTTTTATAGTAAAAATTCACACACCCATTCTAAGCTTAGGTCCTGGGGTATGACAGTGTAAAGGTCTTTGATGTCTACTGTCAAGAAGTTATACTCCTCATTAAACTCCAATTTATTTATATTTTCTAAAAAAACTCCAGGAGTCATAACAAATTTGGGGCTCACTATTAAGTAAGGGTTTTAATTTGCTATCAACTAACTTAGCAGAGGCATAAGTGATAGATTTTCGTCCATCAACAATTGGCTGAAAAGGAGGATTACTAAGATCTTTGTGAATCTTGGGTGAACCGAATATAACAGGTGTCACTTGTGCTGGCACGATTAAGTAATGATATGTGTCTATGTTAACACTATTTTCTAAAAACAAGTCATTCAAGGTTGCTTTCACCATTTGGTATGCTCCGTTCGCTTAATTTAGGCTTACTTTAACATAATTATCACTTTCCAAAATTAAAGACATTCTTTCCACATATTCAGCCTCATCCATGAACACCAGCCCGCCCCCCTTATCGGGTTTCATAACCCTCACATTATGCATTTTAAGCAGGTTTAACAACTCTTTATCATCCATAGACATGTTTTGGCATGATGTTTATGACCTGTCTTATTAGCCATAGCCCTAATATCCATTTTGCATATTTTCAAACATAGCTAATGTCTCCTGAGTCAGAAGGTTAAAGACACTAGAAGTTTTTAAATCATTATGAATATAAGAACTATTACCCAGCAGAACAGACAAGCTGAGTTTGCGAATAAACAATTTTAAATCTATTAATGTTTTAGCTAACTAAGCTCTTGTGTCCAGTACAAAAGTCAATCCTTTACAGAGGATATTAACTATTTCTTGAGGAACATTTATAGATGAATAATTATAAACTTTGAAATCACCTTCGGAGTTCATAAGTACATCAGGTTTACTTACAGATGTTATAGCTATCTCCTCCGGTGATTCTGCTAGGTAATAGGAAGTAGATTATTTCTATATTATAACCCCCTCCTTTTTCCATTGTCTTGTAAAATTATTACAAAACAGCTCAAATATGTTCTGTTTATTAAGGTTAAAAAAAGTGGAAGTATATAAGCCCTTTGTTTAGTCTTTTACATTTTAAGGGTGAAAAAATGAAGCTAGGTTTAACAGCATTTGTTTATACATATGTATTTTTATTTATATATATATATATATTTTATATTTATACTCTGGTTTAAAATGCTATTAAGAAAATGCCTTTTTAAACTAATTGATTTCTAATTGTTTAATTGACTCCCTTATATATTTCGTGGAATCTTGGGTAATGTTGTCTGATGAAGTTCATTGTATATTGTGGATGAATGAAAGCACTAACAATAAATAGTTTGGGAGTTTTGGAACAGTCGGTCTGGCATTTTTTATTTTACAATGAAACATGAATGCTTTATACAAATGAAAAATAAGCCTCACTCCTCAATTAAATTCAGTATTGTAAAGCGTTTAACCTAATTTGCCATAATAATTCCTTGTAGGCAGCTTTATTTTCCACCACCCACCTTTGTCAAATATTTCATCTTTTTCAACTACAAAAAAATAAAATTTTTCTTAAACTTGCTACAAATTACTGAAAGCTTGTATAATGCATTGCTTATATATTTTTTAGAAATGCTTTAACAGTTCATGCATTCTTCTACCAATGCACTTTTCTGGTTTTCCCACAGAGTATGCATTACATGTATTACAGATAGGAATATATACTGCACTTTTAGAATTATACTTAAACTGACCTGTACAAACAATTAATGGAGGGTGGTTGAGGATATAAATAATTGTCACTCTGAGAATGTAACCACAGTATTTACACACTCCATAGTTAGTTATTCCTGTGTTTAATCTGGTAGAAATCCTTGCAGAGCCCTATTCAAGAAGTTTTTAATGCTTTTATTAGTTTTGGTAACTTAGTTGTTAACTAAAAAGTGTTCTGCAATGAAAGACAGCTCCTGTTCTTAATAACAGTTTGACCTATTTTCCATAATCTCTATTAAATGCGAGCATCTTAATTATCACAAAACTGGATATACATGGTGGGGTTACTAAATTGTTGTTAAAACCATTAATAGTGATTGTGGCTTGCAAAACTGGAGGAAACCTATTAGGTCTGTCCCTTAAAACATTGTCATGAGCCAGCTTAATCAAATATTGGGGCAATCCCTTTCCCTAAACATGATTTAAAAATTGTCAGCCTCCTTAAGGAAAATATCATTGCAATTAAATTGCTTTTCCGCCAAAATGGGTGATAACTTCTAAAATCTAAGTAACACTTAGAAGGTAAGTTTAAAGTAAATTGTGGAGCCAAACGTATTCAGATCATCCTTCTTATATGCAGTCACACTCAGAAATGTATAATCTGATGAGAAAATAAATAAGAAAATCATAAACATCTGTGTTTTTTCTAAATATTCAAAAAAAATAACAACTTCAGTAACTCAATTTTAGAACCTTGACAAAAATAGAAAAATATAATCAGGTAACTTAAATACAATTTAACTTTAACCATGTATACAGAGTTAAAAATAGCATTTTCCTCAAAAACAAAAGTATATTGGCAAATACCATGCACATAGAGCAACCATAGCTACCCTACTTAAATTCATTAAAACATTTCACCTTTGAATATAAAGTAATTGCGGTTTAGTATCACCTTCATAAAACTGCAAATAATATTGATGTCCCTTTCAGAAAGCTTATTAACTTTATAGAATTTCTTGATGTGAATCCATCCTCTCATCTTGTGGGATAGATGTAAAAATGTGCTTAACATCACCTGTCACTAAAAGTGGACTAGAGGTATATTCTGCATTATGGAACTTGTAAGAAAGTGTCAGGAATCCTTTAAAACATGAGAAAAATGCTATAAATGTCTTTCAATTTACTATCCACAAATACTGCCAATGGTTCTTTTTTAGAAAAGCTGAAACAATAATGTTTTTTAAAATGGAGGGTCAGCTACACTGTTGTGCACCTTAGGAGTGAAAATAATATTTGGTGTCACTGGATTAGGAATGCCAAAAATATGTGGTGTCACTGGATATTTAACCAAAAGAAATTCAAACATTCGTTTAGAAATCATCTCATCATTAACAACCTCATTTAAATAATTTTGTTTCTGGATGTTGTTGAGAAAAGTCATTACATGCATATGTCATCATTTTACCTACATAGTTAATGCTATTCATAATAATACATAATGATACTGTTGAAGAGTTCAGAATAGAATAGTATCATATTTTCAGTCCATGTTACTATCAATTGAGCAACTCAAATTTTGACTCTAGGATTCTATTGTTACATTTTTAACATATTATAATATATCAGATGATGAACTTGCATAGAAAAATTACTTGACTGATGTGAAAGAGGGGCTGACTGGTTACTTTGCTGGTTTATTAAACTGTCTATTCTTAATCTACCATCTCTGATATATAGTCACCTTTTTTTTTTGCTAATGTGGACTTTTTCTTACCACCCAGATTGAAACTGTTGCTATGACCTTGCCTAAGGTTCATTACCTCACTGATACAACATAGTTTTAGCCTATCAAAGAAAGAAGCACAATGACTGCTCTTTCTTTTGTCTGATAGTTTTCTCAGCAATATAGCAATTGATGAATTTACAGATTTGTGTTTGTTGAGAATATTAAAGGTTTTGACCTTGATGACCATTTCTTACAAACTTGCTGTTTATAAAGGCTTTCATCAGAATGCGGTAGGCAATTTTACTTCACATTTCTCCTACAGAGGCTTGAGAGTAAACTTAAGGAGAATATTTTCACAGCAGCTAACATATGCTCATTTGTTTTATAATTGTTGTTGGTAGAGATCTCTGATGTTTTTTTTTTCTCTTTCTGAAACAGATTTATCACAAGAATATAATACATTGAATTTGATAGTATGTGTACTAATGCCCTAGGTTTGTACTGTGCAGTTGTCAGACTATGCATTGCACATAAGAACTTTCTTTGCTACCGAGGAGCAATGATGTCTTGTTATTATAAGCTTTTGATGGAAGAGGTGAAGCCAGTACATGTTGAGTTGGATAATTGTCTCCTCCTGCACAGTAAAGCTTTTTTTCACAAGTTTAAAAATGTTACACTGGACTTGTGCTTTCTGACTAAATTGGCATTTGGATTGCTGTCCACTACAGTGCTATCCTCAATTAATGAATATAACACTCAAAGAAAAACTTAGTAGTTTAAGAGGTCTGAAATGTTATACTACTATGACAGGTAATTAAAACATATGCATTAAACAGTTAAAATGTTGTGAACCTTTTTAGTATATTCTCAGTGCTGTTTTGACACAAAAGGATTACATATCCTATTGATAAACTGAAAAATTCATAATTACCTTGTTATTAGTGAGACTGAAAGCTTTTAAAGTATCAGAATATTGTTTTACTTTCTGTCCTTATTAGCACCTTGTGAGCAAAAGCTAGAGCCCCAATGCTTGACAGGTCAGACTGTGCCCTTGCTGTCATAACGTTCCCTTATATAGAAAACTGCTTAAATCTTTCCATAAGGTTCATAGCTATAACAATAACTTTTCAGTTAGATCAAATTCTGATGGTATTTTAGTCCTTGTAAGAGAGAAATAAACTCTCAAAAGGATTCACACTGCATTCCACATACTTCTCGATGGGGTACAGTACTCAATTCTCAGAACTGTTAAAAAAGGAGAATATTTCAGACAGTTAAAAACTATGGAACAACTTACATTTAAACCATCTTATATCTGTAAGATATATGAAAGCAATTAACCAACTGTAACAGTCTGTCTTCAGTACCAAAGCAATATCTTCCCAGAAAAGCAGCTACAAATGCATTACAGTCATCTGAAATCTATGACACCAGCTACACTCTCGCCTGTAACAATGCACTGACAGAACATGATCAGTAACAGCTCACTGTACACTCTAAAATTATAAGCAATTAGTCAAGGTTCTATTAGGCAAATTAACTAACTTGAACTCTTCAGGTGATACCCTGCCTCCTAAATTGCTCATACTTGTAACAAGTGCTATCATGTATCCAGATTTTATGTTATTTGCACACAGAATTGCTGGACAGAAAACTCTGCACATATGCTAATAGTCAGCTATCACTCTTCTGCACAAGGGTACTCAAACAGAGAATCCCTTCACTGTACTGCATTTGCTTGGTAAATCCATTTGTAAATGTAATAAAAAAGCTACGCCCACATAGTTGGTCACATCATGGTTTTCAATAAGCTGTGGCTTTCTTCATGGACTTTCAAATACCTTTGACATCATTCATCAAGCAACCTGAGTAAGACTTAACCATCATACCTACATTAGTTTACAAGCTGCCTTTTCAAAGGAAAATTCAAGGTAAAATGAGATGGACAACTTTCTGGTTCACAGCTCATAACAACAGGAGTTCTTATCAGCCTTGTCCTTGAAACAACTTTTTTGTTTTTCACTGCAAAGAAATAACACCACCACCACAAACTAATTACCATGGAAATCCACATCTCACTCACACCACCAGCAAAGCTAACCACCATGACAAACTTCTACAAAGCTGACTTCGGGCTCCAAATAACAGAGGTGGCTAACTTCATGGCACCCATGCAAATGGAAAATTCATGCATGACTGCCAAATCATACACCAATGCACTGTACAAACACGTACATAAATGTATGGAACTAGCCATACCCAACAGAACCAAGATATTCTCCTCCAAAAAAAAGAAGCCAATCTGGTGGTCCCTTGCCATTAACAAACTCTACAACAGAAGGAAGAAACTGTTGCAGAAAAAGATAAAGTCCCAAGACTGGAAAAACTCTCTTATTGGCTTCAATAAAAAGTTGAGATCCCTCATCAAAACCTCTAAAGCTAGCTATGAAGGTAGAATTGCGGCAGACACTAAAAACAACCACAAAGCCTTCTACATTTATATCAAGAATCTCCATGGCAATACCCAAATTTGCTCTGAGTTACTGCACAATGGTACCTCCTATACTGAGCCAACGGATATTGCCAACATACTGGCCGACAGATTCAGTGCCAACTTTATCCCTCTCCCCCACATAGGACCAATCACAATACCAGAAGAATGCCAGCCAGCCAGTATTACTGCAGCACAGGTTAAAGCTGCATTGTCCAAGGTCATGAATACAGCTTCCATGGGACCCGACAATGTCCCTGGTTGTGTTCTACATGAACTACAAAGTGAACTAGCACTACACCTGTGTGCCCTGTTCAATCACAGCCTCACCTCAGGCTTTGTCCCTACAGAATGGCGCACTGCTACAATCATCCCTCTCCATAAAGGGGGAGTGACTACAGACCCTGGGAATTATCACCCCATTAGCCTGACGAGTCTGATATGTAAGGCTATGGAGCACATCATCATGGACCTAATTAACAAGGGTATAGGGAATCTTCAAACTCTAGATCCTACACAATTTGGCTTTGTGAGGGGTAGTTCACACCTGTTCAACCTGGTTAACTTCTTTGAGTCAGTCACCAGAGCTGTGGATGAGGGCAAGGCAGTTCATACAGCCTATCTCGATCTGGTCAAGGCCTTTGATACTATTCTCCACTCAGGAATTATTGATAGACTCACCAAGTTAGGCATTAACCCCTATATCACTAGGTGGGTTGCAAATTGGCTCACCTATAGAACCCATAGTGTGAAAGTAGCAGACTCCAAGTCAGACTGCTGACCAGTCACAAGTGGAGTCCCACAGAGATTGGTCCTGGGTCCTCTCCTGTTTGGCATCTACTTCTCAGAAGTCCAGGCCAACACGGAGGGACTCTGGCTGACCAGGTTTGCCAATGATTGCAAGCAGGGAGACATTATTAACTCCTCAAGTGATGTAGACATCCTACAGAAAGGCCTCACTAAGACCAATGACTGGGGTCAAAACCATGGCCATAAACTTAATGCCAAAAAATGTGTCATCATTCCCTTTGGGAAAAACTCAGTTCCTACTAATTGCCACATTGATGGTAGTCCACTGAACACTGAAGACATTATAAGAGATCTGGGGACACAGGTTGACAGCAACCTCTCCTTCAATCACTACATTGCCACTGTGTCAGAAAGTCCTTCTATGTGGTGCATCTCATTACCAAGGGTTTTGCATCCAGGAAGAAGGAGATCATCATCTTTCTCTACTCTTCCCTCATTAGACTAGTCATCGAGTATAATGCCCCATTTAGCATGTACCTCACTAAACACCTGCAACAGCTGGAAAGGCCACAAAAGTACCTCACGAAGAGGATCCTTGGCCTTAAACACATGCTCTACATGGACAGACCCAAAAAATTCCAGCTTTTCTCTGTCTCATATCATCTATTAAGAGGCGATCTCTGCTTGACTTACAAAGCCATGTCTGACCCAGCCCCGTTAGAAATATTACACCTACAGAAATCCCAATCCCTCCACACCACACACTCCAAGGACCTCAACCTCATTACCACAATCAACAGAACATGCTGGATGGACAGGTTCATAACCCAGAGACTGCCCATGCTCTGGAATAGACTTCCCTTACATGTCAGGCAGAGTACCTCACTTGCCCTTTTCAAGAGAAATCTTGATAAGTGTCTGGAAAGTAGAAAGTTCACCCCGGGGATCATTCCAGTGGCTCTACTTGATAGAGGCACTGGGAACTAGTGGCGGCATGATGCCAGGGCACTTCTATGGGCTAAGCTTGTAAAGGTCCCAGGGTCATTGGCCTAGTACACACCTATCAACATATGAACCTATGAACAAGTGACCACAGCACATGCCAAAAAGGACTCATTAAAATGCAGCTGTTGTGTTCAATTCAAGTGCAGTCTGCCTCACTGTTATTCTTGGTTCTTAAGTGGTGACTACACAGTTCCAGTATAATCCTAAAATTCCACACTCATAATTCAGTTATTATAAGAAACTCCTGTAAAAAAACATAGTCCCTGTGATCCACTACTACAGGTAGCAGCATCTGGAAAATGTCTATAACATGGAATATTTAAGTACCTAAGTAGTTCAATGCACAGACAAGAAAAAACATCACAAAAACTTTGATGTGATGTACAGAATAAATGAACTCCTGACTGCAGAATCAAGTATACTATTAATTATTCATTCATTCTCTGCCATAAAGATAATACTCCTCACTACTTTACCAAAATCACTAGTGAATATGTTACAGATTAAATATAGTAGAATTTCTTTACAGCTCTCATCTTTGTCAGCCTCATTTTCACTAAGTGGCACTCTCTTTTAGCAGCACTTTATTAGCATTTGAGCTTTGTTTTCATACTCCAGCATACTCTGGCATGCCAAACACTAAACAATCCAGTGATGTGAAACAGCACTGATATCAATCTACAAATGAGTTATTCATATTTCCTCTGTAAGTCACTGAGTTACAGGTTACTAAGGAACCAACTTGCCAAGCAAAACTGCTCAAGAAATTAATTCAGTGAAACAATTAAATACAAGCATTTTTGCAGGAGTACAACCCTCCCCTGCACCACATTTAAAAAGGGGAAACCTTCCTTTTTTTTTCAATAATCATTTTTATTGTTTTGCCAAACCATTATACATTTCACACACTATTTACATTATGTACAATATTGCTTCCAATGTTTTAGTTCCATTTTGAATTTCCCTATAATACATTAAGAATAAATATCATTTTAACCAAGTACAGGAAATTAAAATCACAAAAAATTAAACATAAAAGCATCTACAAAAGACAATTATAAACCAACTCAAGCCAATAATTTGTATTATTTCTACATTTTCTATCTAATCCAAGAATGTGTTGGTACACATACAGAATGTCCTGACGGAAAGTGGATAGGAACCGCTACGCCAAAATAATATTAAAGATTTGTTCCCAAATTTTTATGCTGTTTATACTTTTCTTATTATTTCTAATTAACAATTTGTGCTAATATATGCTTAATCGCTAACAGCCTGAAATTTTGCCATGACACCTGTGCTGGGTTCAACCAATTTGTGGCTATATATAATTTCATTAGTAAACTAATATTCATAATTACAATCTTTTTTGTTTTGTCCAAATTCTCTGGTGGAATATGTAAAATCAGAAATTCCCAGGAGAGTGTTGAGTTTGGTAACCCATTTTTTGTAGTTGTAACTTTAAAGAATTCCATAATTTATAAATGCACTTGCAACTCCAGAACATGTGTAACAGGTCTGCTGTCTGATCTACACACTGTGGACATTTAGGTGACTTTTTAGAATCAAATTTATGAAGTGTAAGATGGGTATAATATGCATTGTTAAATATCATCAATTGAGTAAAGACCAGTTTTGAAGTGATACGGATTTTAATGTTAAGTTAAACGCCTCTACTATTTTACTGTCATCTAGGGATGGCAATTTCTCTCTCCAGTATTTGGATAACAGAATATGATTATTATATTTTCTCTCTTTTGCCATTTTATACGCTGAGGATATATATTTTCTATCTTGTTGCAATGCTTCCCACAGATGACCTGAAATAACTAGTTCCTCTTTTTATTTCAGAACTGGTAAAATAATTTATGGCCAAATCTTTTAACTGCCTCATTATAATTAAATAAGAGATGGGAAGATTCATCTCTTTTAAGATATCATGTACCGCTTTTCCTAGGAAGGGGTATAAATCCCTTACAGTTAATTCCTTAATAAATGGATATTTCTTTAAGTCTATCAGTTGATTACCAATAGTTATATTAGGATTTCCATCAAACGGTTGAAACATCATCATATATTTTAAAAGGTTCAAGGAGGCAAACAGAGTTTGAGTCGCCACTGCCCATACCTTGATGTGTTCCATTAACTCATATTTACTCAATGTTTTTATATTCAAAAATGGTACAGCTTTAACATTAATTCTCTTCCCTTTTATATGTTTATAATTTAGTAGTACCCATTTGGGTATCCATTTTCTATTTTCACTATCCAAGTAAGACACCCTTAAAATCCTATTGGCCTGAATCACTGTATAATACATCTCAAAATCTGGTAAATCCAACCCCCTCGTTTTAGGAGCCATCAGTTTTCATAGGATATTCTCGTTTTCTGGGTTCCCACAATTTCCCCAGTCCTATCTGAAATTGCTTGAAAAAGGATTTCGTGATTTTAAGTTGTGCTGCTCTAAAATATATAGCATTCTGGGAGAACGTTCATTTTATTATCGCTGCTCTTGCCATCATCGGTAGCTTCAACTTACTCCATCTTTTCAAATCCATTGTTATTCGGTCTCCAGTTGCCTTAATATTGTTGATTAAAATTCTCTATTTTCAGTTGAAAAGTCAATCCCCAAATATTTTATTCTTTCTTCTGTCCTTATTCGTCCTATCAATGGTAGCATTGAAAAGGTGTAGGTGTCTTTAGAGGGAATATTTTGTTTTTAAATTTAGTTTGTAATTAGCAATTTTCTCAAAGGTTTGTATTGCTGTTAGTATTTTTCCGTATCTGACACCGTGTGGTACTGTATATATTTAAATCATCTGCAAAAGCAGCCATCCTAACCTTTATCCCAAAAGTACAGGAGAATTATAAAAACTTTTTGTTTCATATGAAGAAATAAAGGTTCCAAATACAGATTAAACAGTATGGGAGACAATGGGCACCCTGTCGAGTTCCATTTTTAATTTGAATCCTTTTGGAACATTCATGATTTATATATAAACTAGTGTATGCATTCTTGTATAAATTTCTTAACATAGAAATAAAAAGCTGAGGTATATTGAAATATGATAATGCTTCAAATAAATAAGCCAAATTAACTCTATCGAATGCTTTTTGAGCATCAATTATTAAAGCATATATGTTCATATTTTTATACTTTGCATAAGATATTAAAGTATGAAGAGTTAATGTATTGTCTGTAGTCTGTCTCCCATCTATAAACCCCGCCTGTTCTTCTGATATTATCAAGTTTATTATTTTTTTTAACTAGCTAGAATAGATGTCATGATTTTCATAGCAATATTCAACAATGATATGGGCCTATACCCCCCCGGGAAAGTCGACCAGGGGGGAGAAAATTTTCAAACCCTTGGGCAAGGCCTTTGCATTCCCCCCAGGTTTTGATAAAAAAGGCATAACCCTATATCACTAGTTTGAATTGCTCACAATAGAACCCATATTAGCGTCTCACTCACCAGCAAAGTGGACCAAGGGCCCCCAACCCCCAAGTCCGGCAAGGGACTCTGGCTGACCAGGTTTGCCAATGATTGCAAGCAGGGAGACATTATTAACTCCTCAAGTGATGTAGACATCCTACAGAAAGGCCTCACTAAGACCAATGACTGGGGTCAAAACCATGGCCATAAGCTTAATGCCAAAAA
Source organism: Protopterus annectens (assembly GCF_019279795.1). Classification (NCBI taxonomy): domain Eukaryota; kingdom Metazoa; phylum Chordata; order Ceratodontiformes; family Protopteridae; genus Protopterus; species Protopterus annectens. The sequence continues at coordinate 1,832,166,259 of NC_056735.1, forward strand.
ATGTGTCATCATTCCCTTTGGGAAAAACTCAGTTCCTACTAATTGCCACACTGATGGTAGCCCACTGAACACTGAAGACATTATAAGAGATCTGGGGACACAGGTTGACAGCAACCTCTCCTTCAATCACTACATTGCCACTGTGTCAGAAAGTCCTTCTATGTGGTACATCTCATTACCAAGGGTTTTGCATCCAGGAAAAAGGAGGTCATCATCTCTCTCTACTCTTCCCTCATTAGACTAGTCATCGAGTATAATGCCCCATTTAGCATGTACCTCACTAAACACCTGCAACAGCTGGAAAGGCCACAAAAGTACCTCACGAAGAGGATCCTAGGCTTTAAACACATGCCCTACATGGACAGACCCAAAAATTTCCAGCTTTTCTCTGCCTCATATCATCTATTAAGAGGCGATCTCTGCTTGACTTACAAAGCCATGTCTGACCCAGCCCCGTTAGAAATGTTACACCTACAGAAATCCCAATCCCTCCACACCACACACTCCAAGGACCTCAACCTCATTACCACAATCAACAGAACATGCTGGACGGACAGGTTCATAACCCAGAGACTGCCCATGCTCTGGAACAGACTTCCCGTACATGTCAGGCAGAGTACCTCACTTGCAGATTAAATATAGTAGAATTTCTTTACAGCTCTCATCTTTGTCAGCCTCATTTTCACTAAGTGGCACTCTCTTTTAGCAGCACTTTATTAGCATTTGAGCTTTGTTTTCATACTGCAGCATACTCTGGCATGCCAAACACTAAACAATCCAGTGATGTGAAACAGCACTGATATCAATCTACAACTGAGTTATTCATACTTCCTCTGTAAGTCATTGAGTTACAGGTTACTAAGGAACCAACTTGCCAAGCACAACTGCTCAAGAAATTAATTCAGTGAAACAATTAAATACAAGCATTTTTGCAGGAGTGCAACCCTCCCCTGCACCACATGTAAAAAGGGGAAACCTTCCTAAACACCCAGAACTTATAATACCAGAATATATTAACTTCACACTTAATAGAGAGATTTGAGAAATGCCCCAAAAGAAAACTTAGAAAGTGAACCAGCAGTGATTCTTATGCAAAACAGCAACTGTGGAGCATAACTTAGTCTAGCTGTGCTCAGCGAGTTGGCTTCTCTGTAACTTGCAGGTTGGTGAACAGTAAAACAGCTGTTCTTCACAGAGCCACAGAACACCAAATTCTGCAGCAAATACAGAGACACCAGTGCATGGGACAGCAGATTAGTTACCAAATTACCATAAAATTGTATACCTTGAATACAAAGTTTCCACGTATAGCTATTTTAGTTCAACACCATCCTCTACCTGTAGCTTTGCAAATGAACCACTGCCGCATTTTGGGATTCTGCATATTTAATTCTATGTCTTTAGCAAAGGTCTTCTTATAACTGTGGTTCCAAAATAAACTTATAATAGGGATATGGAACCTTCATTTATACCGCAACTTATCTATAATAAATATTCCCCTACAACTGAACTGCTGATTGTGCATATGTATGTCTGATCCCTTACAGAAATGCTCATATCAGTGTGTATATATGCTTAGCTGCCTGCACAACATGCTAAGCAGTACTGTTTGCATGTTTACTTATTAAATATTAATGAGATCCGTGTAAAATGAAATACACTTGGAAATGTTCATTCTGAGTCTGTTCTGAAAAGAGTTAGTCCAGAGGATCATCCTAGTTATTGAACACAAACAAATAAAAAGATTCTAGTACATAAGGGACAATAGTACAACAGTTGCATTGTAACTACACTCTGGTTGACTCTCTGGCTAGTATGCATTTTGTATAGAATCTCCATGCATTCTCTATGTCTACCTGGGATTTTGCAGGTGCTCCAATTTCTTCTCATATCGAGAAGAAATTCAGGTAGATACAATTTTTGAAGTTGTCTGCAGATGAGTGTGTGTGTGTGTGTGTGTGTGTGTGTGTGTGTGTGTGTGTGTGTGTGTGTGTGTGTGTGCGTGTGTGTGCGTGTGTGTGCGTGTGTGTGTATCTTGTCTTTATGCTCATTAGATGACATAACTTGTACCAGTTCACTATTGCCCTGAATCAAGGTAAGTACTGGAAAATAAAGTAGTGAAGGGTGATAAAAATCCAATGACATGGGATGTGGGGTGTCATCAAGTGAATACTGAACAGGTTATTAGTAAGTAGATTACATCTCAAGAAAAATGTCAGATGAACAAACTACTGACTCAAAGGCTTAGACTTTGGATTGGCTTTAAAGATAATATACCAAGGTGCTAACAATAAAAATGTACATCACCAAACCAAAAATACACATACAGAAAATTAACTTATGTAACATGGCAGGGTACCTTGGCCTATTTACGATTCTCATTTATGCACATACTGGGTCAAATGCAGATCCTATATAACTGATAACTTTATCTTTAATGCCTCAAGTTTCTACAATAATTGCTTTGCACATGCCCATTGTAAAATATAATCTTTTTACAATTTTGACTCCAGTAATTTATGAAGTCTATTTTGTGTATTTGCCAAGCTTACGCTGAGGTGACCACCATGAATCAGTAAATTTTTCTTTCCTTCCACAACATGGTTGCAAATATGTGATTTGTTTATATTCACTTGATTTGATCAATGTACGTAATGGTTTTTTAATTTCCTCTTCACCACATACTTTTTTTCAATTCTAATATATTTTCTGAAGCACATCTTACTCCACATTTCTTTATTACCTCATAAGTTACCCCTGTTTTTGTTATGTTCTTGCAGACAAGGTATCGCTAATTTTATGTGCAGTGATCTACATACAACTGAATAATTTGAATTTAAAAGTGATATGATCATTCTGTTTTCTAACGATGCCTCTTTTTTGGATAAAATTGTCCTATGGGCCTTCCTCACAGCAGTCTTATACTTTGGCTTTGCCATAAGCCTTCTCTTATGACCACTTTGAGGTGCTTTTCTAGTTTTGTTTCTCTTCTTTATATAGCTTTTATTTAAACAAAGACTGGAACAAACAAAAAACGGTAAAGAAAAATGCCAAAAACATATTAGCAGAAATAAATTATATTATTACACTCTAATCCTGAATTATCTGTATTCTGCTCTGTATTATACCACATTGTTATAGTCCTTATACTATGATCATGTTCAATCTTTTTGTATTATTTCTGTTTTTATCAGGTTAATGTCATAATAGATATATATATATATATATATATATATATATATATATATATATATATATATATAGATAGATTCCTATTGAAAGAATGATAGTTCACAACTTCGAACTTGTAATAGGAAGCCTCACTTATGCGAAAGTTCACTTTAACGAAAGTGAACTTCCTTGAAAGTGCACTTCACCGAAAGTACCGCAGCACAGTGGAGGACATCAAAAAACAAGCTATGTCCTCCACTATGGCGCTCTTAGGTTAGGGCACAGGTTAGTCAAGGGGATAGTGAGTAAAGCTATCCCCTTACCCTAACCCATGCCCTAACCCTAAGGTTCATGACTATCGCACCGTAGTGGAGGACATTGCTATGTCCTTCACTGCTGCAATCCACGACCTTAGGGTTTGCGCGGGTCATGGTAGGGGATACCCATAGGGCCCCTTACCATGACCTGTGTCCCAACCCTAAGGTCCGTGTGGAGAAGTTCAGTACAACCCGCTTGTTGTACTGAACTTTGCATAAGTGCACTTTCAATTAAGTGCACTTCACAGTGCATTCCATACACTATTTCAAGTAGTGAACCTTCATTTAGTGTATGGAATCATATATATATATATATATATATATATATATATATATATATATATATATCATATATATATATATATATATATATATATATATATATATATATATTTTTTTTTGCAACTTTATGTAACTCTTTTGTTACAGTGGACTTTCCCAGTAAACAAATGCCAATAAATAAATAAAATAAATAAATGCAGTTCACCCACCCCGTATATATATATATATATATATATATATATATATATATATATACATATACACACACACACACACACACACACACACACACACACACACACACACATATATATATATATATATATATATATATATATATATATATATATATATTACTTTCATATATATATATATATATATATATATATATATATATATATATATATATATATATATATATATATATGTACATATATATACATATATATATATATATATATATATATATATATGTGTGTCTGTGTATATATATATATATATATATATATATATATATATATATATATATATATGTATATATATATATATATATATAGAGAGAGAGAGAGAGAGAGAGGACAGAGAAAAAGAGAGATACAGATAAAGATATAGACAGATATATAAATATATATAGCAACATAGCATGCTGGCATCACTGGGCATGCCTGGTAGAGGGTACTGACACAGCTGCAACTGGCTGACCTGTTTCCCAGTGGTGCCCCTCCATTTGGTGCTCCTCACCTCTAAGATGAGATGCAAAAAAAAGGTCCATTATTCCTGCTAATCTGACTCTCCTCATCTCCCAAAGGGTGGGTGGTACTCTGTGCTTCTGTACTCCTCAAGTCCACTTTAAAAACAATGTAGTAAAGTGCTCGCTATAATAAATAATCACACAAAGCACTTCGGTAAGTGCTTCAGTTCTGACTGCAGAAGCAGTTTAGCATCTCACAGTTCATTTCCTTACCAACATTTAAAAATGCACCTGCTGACTGTACCCCAGAGCACCTTGCACTCGGGATGACTGTCCCCTACGCCCCATTCTAACTATACTTCTAGGTACAGCTAGGCACATATAGGACTGGATATGACTACTACTCACACTAACAGACTCAGGCTAAGTGGAATATCAAAAAATTTGTAACTATAGCACCAGGGATTAGGGGTAGTAGGATTTATGACTGAGTCCCTGTGAAAGAGTTTATTTGTGGTGCAGGTGAATTAATAACACCTTAAGCTAGGCACCTGTTTAGGCAGGTTCTCAGACAAAATGGAAGAAATCAGTGAAAATAAGTAGAGGAGTTGGAAGAGTTGATGTGTTTCCAGTTCTGTAGGAGTCTGGGGAGTTTTCTTGCAGAGAAAGAAGATCAGAGGCCCGAGTGAGAACTCTGAGATGGGAATTTTTAACTTTTGTGCTGCAGGACTGTCAGTAGACATCCTACTGATAAGAGTGCTGAACCATATGCTTTATGAAGGAGTTGTGAGTCAGAGATACTACCTGTTTGGTTTTGTCATGAAGATGTTGTCTAAAAGACTTTTACTTACTAAAAGTATATATCTGAACTTCAGGTTGCAAGGATCAGTGTACAATGGAGACTATTTTTGTGTTGTTTAAGATGCTTATTTTGTCCAAAGATACAACAGAGGATCAAAGCTTTTGGTTATTTGTGGTTAAGACTCATAACTGACTTAAATGTAAAGCACAGCTTACTGGAATGCTGGACCTAGGAATCTGAATGCTAAGAAGTGCTTAGTTCTGCAGTAAGAAAACCAACATTAGACTCCAGCAGGAGACCTAACATAAGGAACTGTGTGTTAATATTATTTTTGTCTGAGATCAGCACTATTACCACTCACTAGTGGGAGGTCTTGAGATCAGCACTATTACCACTCACTAGTGGAAGGTCTTGAGATCAGCACTATTACCACTCACTAGTGGGAGGTCTAGAGATCAGCACTATTACCACTCACTAGTGGAAGGTCTTGAGATCAGCACTATTACCACTCACTAGTGGGAGGTCTAGAGATCGACACTATTACCACTCACTAGTGGGAGGTCTTTTAAGAGAGAGAGATTGTATGTTAATTTACCTTCTGTATAGCTTTACTGTTATAGCTCATCAGTGTGAGACTTGGTGAAAGAGACTTTCAGGACTTACTTTAATTTACATTCTAGTCCACTTGCCAGGTGATCTCTGGTGGAAGAGATGTGTAACACAATATATATGAGTGACTGTGATAAAGAATCTCAACCCTGTGACCGTTCCCCAGTGGAAATCCTGAAACAAGACTGTATATTTAACTATAATTTCTATTAAAGTTAGTGCAAGCTGCATATGAGTTTAGCAGCACCATTCTACTTAGCCAAATTAAGTGCTGTAAAGGCAGTTTCCTGCTTTGAAATAGGACTTCATAAGCAAAGTTGTTATAAATCACCAAATCTTTTAAGTTCGACCTATCACTTCATTTCACATCCGGTTGATAATGGGCTTCCTGTTTCCTGTTTATTGCAATAAGATGCTTGTTTTTACAAAAGGCTGCTATGATTGCTTCCCCTATTTATAAATTTATATGTAAAATAGGCATTTGTGTGGAGGTGTATGTATTAAAATATATATATATATATATATATATATATATATATATACATATATATATGTATATACACACACACACACACACACACACACATACACACACACACACACACACACATACACACACACACATATACACACATATATATATATGTATATATATATATATATATATATATATATATATATATATATATATATATATAGCTAAATATATAGATATATATTTGTCTGTGTTGACATATCAAAGTGTATAAGCATCAAAACAGACGTGATCAATGCTGACATTTCAGAAATCTGCTTACTAAAAAAAATGTATCTAAGCATTAAATGACTGCAAACTGAGAGCAAATAGTTTCCCTTCATGAATTATTAACCAAAACCTTACCAGTAATTTCAGACATGTTTTGTATAGTGGTAGTGTAGGTTAAAGGACTTTGTAAGGTGTATGGTTGGGATTGGGGCAAATGTAGGGTTAAATTAAGAGTTAGCATACATTAGTTAGGATAGCCAAGGGTGATTCACCCCTCTGCATCAACTTATTAATGTATACTAATCCTAACACTAACCCTGCTCCTAACTCCAACTCTGCACCATACCTTAAGAAAAACTCTTTCCATAACCCTGTTGCTAATGTTACTACACAAGACACTCACACATACCACATATAGCAACAAACACACACACACACACACACACACACACACACGCACACACGCACACACGCACACACGCACACACACACACACACACACACACACAAAAAGCTAAATCTAACCCCTTCAACAGCCCTTACTGTAACCGTTCCCAGCAAACACTTATACCCCCCCATAAACGGACATCTTCCCACTGTTAATGCCAAAACTCTCAGTGTATCCAAAGTTTTGGCCTTAAAAGCTTAAATTCACACTTACCTTCCCTACACACACTCAGTTTTCTTCCTTACATTTTCAGTACTCAAAAGGTTTAGAGCTATGTCAGGTAAGATGTGTTAGGAAGAATGGATGGCTGATTGAATGAACCTGCATGTGATGAGTTTTGAAGAGGTGAGTGACTCTGCCTAGTTTTACTAAACTTTTGTGTTAAAATTTTACCCAAATTATTCATTTGTACAGTGAATGATATTTAGAAATATAAAGAAAGTTATCAGCAGGGATTTAAAAAAGACATGGTAAGATGTAGGAGAAAATGTAAACTTGGTTACCCTGCTATGCAATGATAATCACAGTTCTCTTGCATAGAGCAAATGAAATTTAGATTTGTGCTATAACAGTCCTTCTGTTTAGTGGGATAAATGTTACTTTTCATTATGTTGCACAGTTTAGTTGTCCTAATTAGCCCTAACAGGGAACACATATGATTCTTAAACTAATTATTCTTTTTAAAATGTGCCCAAAAATACAATACAATATTTGATGCAGCATTTCACATTTCATGAAATCACAGAACGTCATTGGTTTCTCTTTGGGTTCAAAGTTACTCAGTGTTACATACTGGGCACTATCCTTTTTATTAAATTAAGGATTCAGACATGCTTTGAGCATTTGCAGGCATCAGTTTCCTGATCTCATTTCTGAATGAGTCATCTTTTAGGAATGCCGCAGCTTTATCACGCTGGAAAATAGCTCCAGCTCTGTTTCCTTTGAAGTGATTCGAATCCAGTTGTCTGTATGCAGTGTGTATGACAGGGCATTTAATTAGAGTGTGTCATGCACTGTAAATGAATAGGAAGACAGAGTCCTTCCATGTAGTGGAATGCTCTTGTTTGGTTCAGGGTTATCCTGTTGTTAGGGTAGACAAAGGAAGTAACACCATCTGAAAAGCTTTCTTTAATATAAAGACTTAGCTGTAACAAAATGTTCTAAGTGTCCATTATTGACTTACAGGAAGCATGATAAGGAAGAAACGTGTTCAATGGAAAAAAGTTTTCCTTGCCTGCAAATAGCAAGATGTTGTGTCCTTAAATGAATCATTAATTGCAGTAGCTTTTCATCCTTTCAAACCATTTAATTATGCTGCCCTTCTGAAAAATATTCTACTGGAACATACAGCATAGAAGTATTGTGAAAAAATTTGCAAACAGTAGTGCATAATATTTTTTGTTTTAAGCCCTAGGATGTGTACTGTCATGCTCTATTTTCCCAGAACTTTAAAACACATTGGAAAACTTTATTGCAGAATTATGGTAAACAATGTACTTCTATAATATGATTGTATTTAAAATAACTTTTTACATTTCTTAATAACATACAGTTCATTCTAAATCAAAATACCAACAGAAAAAATGTTTATTTAAATCTCAAATTTTGCATTTCTGATTTTTTTCCTTTGTAGCAATCACACTTTGATTCATTTACTGTATGTGATTAGAGATCCATGTAGTTTTACAAAGCTATATGCATTGTCAAAGCTCTTTGTATTAAGCGACTGTATACACTGAAGTTCTCATCTTATGGCATGAAGCTAATCTGGTCAGCTACATTCTGCAGGTTAGCTGATCCTTTGCCTGAAATGACTATTGAAAATTGTGCTACCATTAACATAAAAGAGTTTCCATGCAGGGGCTCTTGTGGAACATTTTACTGAGGGTGGAATTTTCAACTGAGGGTCAAACTCTCATTCTTTCTTCCTTTCCAACTAGATTAGATTAAATAAAAGAAGAAGGCACTTTGGTTCAAACCTAAAATTAAATAGTTATCCTTAGACTGTAGTTATCCCTTTCTATAACAGTAAATTAAATGCCAATTTTAATATTTTTCTATGAAAGAAAATAAAACATAACACTTTTTCTCCACTGCAGTGAGTCATTTAAAGATTTTTTTAATAATTCATGTTGTAAAGATTCATGTTTTTTTCTGCATAATAATAAAAAAGATATACCCCGGGATTCATTAAACTCCATACAGAAATAGTGCTATTCCTGCATGGAGCGGATTGTGCCCGTGTAGAACAGCAGCATACCTTGCATATTCATGAAGGCACCCTGCTGTATTCTCTACACGGACATAATCTGTGTAGGAGTGCAGGGGGTGTGTCCGAGCATGGCTCGCACAATAAACTCACCCCTACACTCAGGAAGTGCCATACAGCACTTTGAAAAGAAAAACAGTGTCTGCGGACAGTGTTAGCATACCCCCAACTGAACAGATATCTGCAGAATGTCCAGATTAGTATCCTGTCAAAGAGCTGAGGCTTGAAGTCATTAAATAATGACAAACATATGAGTCCCCATATCCTCCAAGTAAGTCATGCTAATGCAAAACCTATTAGTCATCCTTTCCAAGTTTGGAAGAGCAATATTTAAAATCTGTCCTCTTTGCCCTCCCATCATGTAAGGCTTCGTCCACATTGTATGCTGTCAGAGGTGGAGAGGTATGACTGTTAGCTATGTGCACATCCCTAAACTAATAAAATTTAACAAATAATTCATTTTTTTTTTTTCCGTACCCACTAAAGTTTAAGCATAGCTCAGTGGATGTGAATGTTGCACAGCTGTGTATAGCATAGCTTAAACATCTGAAGGAGCTAAATAGAAATATACAGCCATGACAGGGAAAGTGAAATAGCATAGTGGTTAGAGCGTTTGCTTAACATGCAGTCATTCACGGTTCAAGCCCCAATACAGTCTATTCATTTTTATATGTGAAAACAGCACTAAAAGTATATTTTGTCATAAATAGGTAGTGAATAATATATAGTTGTTAATCAGGGTAGTGTAGCGGGTCTAAATGTGAGGTGTCAGTGTAGTACAGATGTGAAACCCCCATATAAACACAAGTGTCTGATACAGTATAGCCACAAAAGAATATAATGTAATGAAAACACATAGGGGGATGTTATGGAAGGGAAACATGCATATCATAAGATGTCATTAAGAAGGAATCAACCCCACAGTCCTGATAGTCCATAAAATGAAAGCTGAACAATGCTAAATTGTGCTCAGCTATGTTTAGCTGGAGTAAGCATTGCTTAAATTTGCATGCTTAGTAATAATTAGCATGGCTAAGCAAATTTGCACACTGGTAAGCAGTGCTTAGCATCTACCCCTTTAAGCAATGCTTATCTTTGCTAAGCGGGTTTGCCCATCACTTAGCTAAGCTCAGCATATTCAAAACCATCCAATCACTGTAAAGGGCAGGAAATCAGCCCTATTTAAACTTCACAGGTGAGAATACATCCCATAACCAGTTGTAGCTCATCACTGCAGGCACTATGGCTGGTGTTGGTGAGGGTGTGCACTTTCGGGCACAGCACTGGGGCATTCAGGAGTCCAGGTTCATGGTTGGACTCCTAGTAAAAGACCATGAAGGGAAACTGCTGCAGGACCAGTACCAGGGCTCCCAATACAAAGCAGAGGCCTGGGGCCATCTTGCACGCGATCTCACCTGTGCCACTGTCATCCCTTGGACTGGTGAGCAGGTCCAGCACCATTTTGCTGACTTGAAGTGCAGGAAGAGGGAGCTCTTGGACCAGTGGATCCAAGATGCATGGGCAGGGAATGTCCCAGACGTGTGTAAGAATCAGTATCAATAAGTGTTTTCCAAAGTCCAGCCTGTGTATGTGATGGATAGGTATGCATAAATGTTTCTTTATCTCTTGTACAACTGCAGATGAGAGGGCTACGAACTTGGATGCCCACACCAGCAGGCTGCTAAGGCCGCATCAAAAGACTGGTGAGTGCAAATCTAGCTTGTTGTATTCAGGGCAAATAAACAGAAAGGAGTAAAATGTCACCTGTCAGTATTTAAAAATGGGTATGGTTTGTACTGAATAAATGAGACATTAGCAGAGTAATAGTAACGTACTGGGTATATATCAATAAAAGTATCAGTACCCGTTAAGAAAAGTCAAAACCCCGGACTGGTTGTGTTTAATCTGGTATGTCGTGGTATGAATCGAAATATGTACAGTTTCTGCACAGCAACTATAGCTCTGAAAGCATTAAATAATCAAGGCTCATCTGACAAAGATTGTGGAGTTCTAAAAAAAGGAGATTAACTATATGAAATGTTCCATGTACCAAGATATGATACCTGAATAGTAATGTTGTGTTAACCAGTGTTTTCCAGACTGTGCTATGTCAAAGTATGACACACAGTACAAGAACTATCTGCCATGCATAAATGTCAGAATTGCAAGGTCAGGTTGTACAACTAAGAGAGTATTAGGGTGAAAACAGTCAGTCAAAAGACAGACGTTTCTCAATAGCTCATTCTGATGAAAAACACATTTGTTGTCTTTTTTTGCACAAACAGGCACGGTTCGAATTCCAGGAGTGGTAGTAAGCTGTATGCATAATTTCATCCAGGAATATATGAATATGGGTAGAAACAGTCAGGTAGTGTTAACTGAAATTTCCTCCACAGGTCTGCCAGGTAAGAAAAGGTATATCTTAGCTGTAAGAAGGTTGTACTTATACACTGTGTACAACACCCACTTTCCAATCCCAAGGCTGAAAATGACAGCAAGATAAGTACATACACCAAGTAGTCTCCTCCAAGAAATGTTCCTCAAGTGTCACGCTGTTACAGCTAGTGGTCACTGCTGCCAACATCCAGGATGACTGATAGAAATCAACGCAGAGTATGGCAGTAGCACACACACACACACACACACACACACACACACACACACACACACACACACACACACACACACACACACACACACACACACACACAAACACACAGTATGGGTGCACATATGTAACCCTGACTATGTGAATATGGGGAGAAACAGTCAGGTAGTGTTAAGAGAAATTTTGTCCACAGGTCTGCCAGGTAAGAAAAGGTACAAATTAACTGTAAGAAGGTTGTAATTATGCACTGTGTACAGGCATACCACTGTCCAACCCAATGCCATAGGTCGATGTAAAGTGAGGTAATACCTGGAGAGTAATGATAAGAGCAATGATCATTAAAGTTGTGAGCAACTGAAGTCTATACAGTTGTTAATTGGCATCTCTTTCTCTCCCCCACCCTATCTTCACCAATAATTTAAACACATAAATCAACGGGTATGTTTTTCACCAAACCTACTGTTGGAACATGTGTTGAATTGTTCTACAAATATTTAAACATTTGACTATTAATGTCCCCTGTTCAAATACTATCACTGGTGGCTTGTTGCTATCAATGTAACCTGCATGCCGTTATAATGCCCACTGTGGTTCCATATATGCATGTGTTTTGTTTGCTGTGCAACTGTTCCAAATCTGTTATTCTGGGTTATGGGAACACCCATGCATGCTGTCATAATGAATCCTAGAATGTGTTTTTCATGACAAACCAACATATGTTATAAAACCATAACACCATAGCATGTCTGGGAAGGCTGATCCCAGCGGATCCTCTTGTCCCGCCTAAAATGGCTGTGGCACTGGGCCCCAGCACATCTGGGACCCAACCTGAGACCTCATCATCTGCTGGTCCTGCAACACCTTTGGGTGGAACCACCTCAGGGGATGGGGCCCGACCCCCCCCCTGGGAGCGGGCACAGACAGGACACCGTCTCCCTAAGTCAGGTCCAGGAATTGGTGCGTAGTGAGCTTTGAAAGGAGTTTGGAGATCAGCTATGCCAGCTTGGGGCCATGTGGCACATCTTGAGGGTCAGCCTGTCCCTCCTGCTCAGCCCCAAGCACAGCCACATTTGGGGCTGTGAAGGTGCAGTGGTGACTATCTATGGGTGGGGACCTCAGTCCCACTGTATCCATTTGGGGGCTCATGGGCATCTGATTCCAAACCACCCTCCCTAGCCAAGGTGTTTACCCTCCACATGTATCATATACCACCCCTGTCTGCTGCCTTGTCTGTATTGTCTGACTTCCTACCCAGCTTAGCTCCCCAAATATACCTACTATCCTTCCCCAATATCCCACTCTCACCTTATTAAAAAAAAAAAAAAAAAAAAAAAATACATAGCTGTCCATTTCACACACTTGTCCACTGGACACATTTAATCTGGTCTAACTGGCTTAACAACACATTACTGTTGTCCTCAACACTCTCTCAGGGGTTTGAGAGTCCAAATTCACCTCCAAATTCTGTACAAATGCAGAGCTGTTGCTGTATCAGAAATGGACAGCTATGTACCTTCTCGACACCCATTCTGCACATCACAATATCTTTCATATTGTTTTTCTGTCTGTATGCCCCCTTTTTCACCACTTTCCTATTACCACTTTTCTTTTCTTTTAAAGAAATTAGCATGGGGGTAAGTGGGAGGAAACTGCAATAAACATCAGTAAGTGGTAGTAAGCGAGTTTGTGTGGTGCTAAGTGATGCCTGCATAGATTAAGCAGTTTCCCATTTATCTGTGTGTTGGCATTGCTTACCATTGCACAAACCCATGCAAACCTATTTACAACTGCTTAAAACTTCCATAATCACCCTGTCTCCATCAGCCACTGTTCTTCCCAGCAACAAAACAATCAGCCCTGCCAAGTCTTGAACCCAGGATTCTGTACACCAGAGCAATTTACCACTACACCATCTGAGTTGTAGTAAGGAATGATATTTTTTCAAATATATCATTCAGTACAGGTGTAGAATAGTAGGGAACAAACACTGAGAAATCAGTCACGTTTAGTATATATAAATATACACATGTAGCTGTGCATGGTGATAGATAAATATTAAAAAACATATACATCAGATTTATGGAGTTATACATATAAAACAAATACATATAGAATATATACATATATATATTGTTATATAAACATATGTATAGATATCAAAAAAGAAATATATATATATATATATATATATATATATATATATATATATACATATATCTATATTTACATATAAGGATTCCATACACTAGATCAAATTTTCACTAATTCGAAATAGTGCATGGAATGTTCACTGCAGCGAAAGTACACTTAATCGAAAGTGCACTTACTCAAAGTTTAGTACAACGAATGGGTGTTGTACTGAACTTCCGTGCAGTACTCACAGACCTTAAGGTTAGGGCACGGGTCATGGTAAGGGGATAGCCGGTAGGGCTATCCCCTTACCATGACCCGTGCTCTAATCCTAAGGTCCGTGCCGACTGCAATGCAGTGAAGGACATATCAATGTCCTCCATTATGGTGCGATAGTCACGAACCTTAGGGGTAGGGCATGGTTTAGGGTAAGGGCATAGCTTTACTAACTATCCCCTTACCCTAACCAGTGCCCTAACCCTAAGATCCATGACTATTGCACCATAGTGGAGGACATAGCTTGTTTTTTATGTCTCCACTGTGCTGCGGTGCTTTTGGTGAAGTGAACTTATGCGAAAGTTCACTTTCATTAAAGTGAACTTTCTCAGAAGTGAGGCTTCCTATTACAAGTTCGAAGTAGTGAACTTTTGTTTTTGTAATAGGAATCTATATATATATATATATATATATATATATATATATATATATATATATCATTATATATATTGTCTCCTGCTTTGTGCTGGAATCTTTCTTTGGTATATATATATATATATATATATATATATATATATATATATATATATATATATATATATATCAGTATAGATGTATCTAAAAGATATATATATATATATATATATATATATATATATATATATATATATATATACCCATAATATGTAGTGGAGTCATACCCAGCACCATACCTCTACACCTCTTAATGCAATAATTCTGGACAAAGGCTGTCAAAATGGGGGACAATGGTCCAGGAACAGGGACATAATGTACGTACTGCAGTTATAAATGGAGAATGTTGCTACAGCAACAGGGTTTGTGTCAGCATATGTGTTCAGAAGGCTGTGAGTTCTGAAACTGAAATGTATGTCATCATTTACAGACAGAAATCCTCACATCATCACAGTGATTTACCACAGAAATGAAAATAATGATTATGTGGAACAGACCATACATATGAGCAATAAACCTGAACAGTCTGAAACAATGTGGTCAGTTGAGAGGTATGTTCAGAACCCCTTAATGCAACAAATCTGGACCAAGCCTGACCAAGAGGGGGGTGTAAAGCCATGAAACTGGGAACATATCCCAAATACTGGAGTAGGTAAGGTGACACAGTTGATGCAGTAACTCCCTCCTGTCTGTTGTACCATATATTAACTGGAATAGCTCAAGTCCAAAACCAAATTCCTCCCCACTACTCACTGACATAAATTTTCACATCATCCCACTGATGTATCAGACATACACAACACATATGGGGGCCAGGCAACAGTACATCCGATAAATATCAGGACATAACATCACAGAAGGGAAACCACACTGAGCTGCTAGGCATGTCACCAAGTATTGTCTAAACTACAGGCAGACTGACACAACACAAACCCAATTTTGCTATGGGCGAATACACATGTAATTGCAAATATATCAGGCACTACAGGGATGTAACAGCACTGACCAATAGACACCATCATGAAGGTGCATACCCAGAACCAATCTCACCACATTCAAAGTGACATACTGGTAAGCCACAGGATTAGTAGAGTATATGCCACTCACACACTACCCCTATATATACTGGCCCAATTCACAGTGTAGTCTGACGCCTGACTGTGGTAGGGGACATGTCTCAATCTGCCCCTACAAACATATACAGCTGATAAAGCACCAGAAGCTGGAGAAACATGCAAAGTCAGATAGAAAAGGGCCCACAGCACTTACATATGCCCCCTTCCCTACACAGGCCAAATAACACATTCACAATACACTACTACACAATCCTGACAGTTTGTCAACAAGTTCCAGAAATACACAGTCTTCTCAACTGTATTGAGTCACACAGAACATCCAGGCTTCATCCTCATATATAAGGCATTCTACACGTAACATATCTGGTAGTCTGATACATCACTGGGATGATATCTGGAATGAAGTCACTATATAATGATATACTATACCTATACACCTCTTACAGCATGACATCTGGACAAAGCCTGACATACCTGGGGGCAGAGGCCCAAACATGGGACCATTA
Source organism: Protopterus annectens (assembly GCF_019279795.1). Classification (NCBI taxonomy): domain Eukaryota; kingdom Metazoa; phylum Chordata; order Ceratodontiformes; family Protopteridae; genus Protopterus; species Protopterus annectens. The sequence continues at coordinate 1,832,182,603 of NC_056735.1, forward strand.
TTGGCATAATGCTGTCATAAACTGAGAAAGTTGCTGGTGTAACAGGGTTGTTGTACCATATCTATTCTGAGGGATATGAAGTCAGAAACACACATGGATGTTACCATTTACTGAGTGCAATCTTCAGACTATACTACTGAAATTCCAAAGCCAAAAAATGTGAGAGTGACACACAAAATATGAGTCCAAACTCTGGCCCTTCTGTGGATAGTCCTACAGTTAAGAGGTATGTCAACCACATAACACTATCAGGCTTAAGTTCATGCAGAGCAGCCATATCCACGCAAACCCTGTCAAACTAGCATTACTTCAACTGTATAACAGCAATACTTACATTCTGCCCTATGTCTGGAACATTCTCCCCCAGTTTGTTGGGCTGTCTCCACAGTATTTGTTGTAAGAGGTATTCCCAACTACACGCTGTGATGTTGTTCATTACACACCTCCATGAAGTACTCCTCCCAGACAAGGAAAAGGGGCAATGCCCACATGAAGTATTCAGTTATAGGATTGTGTTTCCATGCTATTGGTTATGGGAATGATACCAAAGCTGTTCCACATGCAATTAGAAAGTGGGGGACTCCAAATGGTGCACAGGTCATCAGCAACTCATGAGCATTACCTACTAAAGGTAAGATGCTGCCTATACAAAACAGATGTCCATCCTACATCTGTCTCAGAGAGAGAGAGAGAGACACACACACACACACACACACACACACACACACACACACACACACACACACACACACACACACACACACACAAACAGATAGATACACACACACACACACACACACACACACACACACACACACACACACACACACACACACACACAGACACACACACACTGAGACTGATGGAGTATACCAACTGAACTGAAAAGAAAAAAAAAACACATCAATGACAAACAATTAAGCCTGTAATGGAATGTAGTAAGCGGCATGTAAATGTGGAAAATAGGAAGTTTAAACAATATTATGTCTCAACAACACATGTTGCACTGATATATTGCTGAGCAGAACCAATTGCCATAGAAAATGTGTATGTCTGCAGTGACATAGAACACAGCTCAGAGCCCTGAGTCACCTCAGGAAAGGATGGCTCATATATGACCACTATTGGAGTCTGTGTTGCACAGTACTGACTGTGACACTGCTAGGCCACACCCAGTGCAAATCATACCATCAGTAACACTGCTACATCCAGATTTGACTTGTGCCTCTTTTGTCAATGCCAATGTCTCCAACCCATATAACATAACTGGTCTCACTACTCTCTTGTAGACTTTCCCTATCACTCTTAATGGTACTTGTCTGTCACAAACTGCACATGACACTCTTCCCCACCACCCACATCCTGCCTGCACTTACGTCTTCACCTTTCCCCCACACTTGCCATTACTCTGAACTGTTGTTCCCAAGTATATACACCTATCCACCTTTGGAAACTGTACTACCTGCATCCTCACCATTCCTCCATCCTCCCTCCCATTCACACACATATATTGTGTCTTAGTCCTGTTGACCATCATTCCTCCCTCCCTAGACCATATCTCCACCTCTCCAGGGTCTCCCCAACCTGTTCCCTACTTTCCCTAAAGACCACAATGTCATCTGCAAACAGCACAGTCTAGAGGGACTCCTGTCTTATCATGTCTGTCAACTTGTCCATCGCCACTGCAAATAAGAAAGGGCTCGTAGCTGATCCCTGATGTACTCCCACCTCCACCTTAAACACATCTGTCACTCCCAATGCAGAACTCACTGCTGTCACACTAGCCTTGTACATATCCTGTAGCATTCTTACGGATTCCTCCGCCACTCCTGACCACCTCACACAATACCACAACTCCTCTCTAGGCATCCTGTCATATGCTGTCTCTAAGTCCACAAAGACACAACGCGGCTACATCCAACCTTCTCTGTATGTCCCCATCAACACTCTCAGAGCAAACATTGCATCTGTACTGCTCTTTCCTGGCACGAAACCATGCTGCTTATCAGTAATCCTTACCTCTCATCTTAGCTTAGCATTCTCCACCCTTTACCATTACTGCATTCTGTGACTGATCAATGTTATCCCTCTGTAGTTACTACAGCTCTGCACACCACCCTTATTCTCATAATCAGTACCCAAACACATTTTATCCACTCCTAGGTTCATAGGTTCATAGGTTGGTACTAGGCTATCGGCCCTAGGGCCTATGCCAGCCTAGCCATAACAATTCCCTGGATATTTCTTCCCACAATATTTACTTCTCTGGGCCCCTGTCTAGCAGGGAGACTGACATGATCCCCGGGGTGAATTTCCTATCTCCCATCCAATCATCAAGGTTCCTTTTGAAGAAGGCCAATGAGGCACTCTGCTTGACATGTATGGGCAGTCTATTCCAGAGTATGGGGAGACTCTGGATCAGGAACTTATCCCTCCAGCATGTTTTGTTCATTGTGATGACAAGGTTTAGATCCCTGGAGTGTGTGGCTCTGAGGGATTGGGATTTCTTTAAGTGGAGCATGTCCAGCAGCTCTGGGTTTGACATGGCCTTGTATGCTAAGCAGAGATCACCTCTGAGTAGACGATATGCCACAGAGTATAGCTGGAGTTTTTTTAGATGGTCAGCATAGGGCATCTGCTTTAGGCCTGTGATTCTTTTAGTGAGGTATTTCTGTGGCCTTTCCAGCTGTTGCAGATGTCTTGTGAGGTACATACCAAATGGGGCATTATACTCGATAATGGGTCTAATGAGAGATGAGTACAGTGGGACAATGACCTCTTTTTTCTGGATGAAAAGCCGTTAGTGATGAGGTGTGCCACATAGAAGGATTTCCTGATTGTTGTGGCGATGTGGTTATTGAAAGTGAGACCACTGTTCACCTGTGTCCCTAAGTGTCTCATCACAATTTTGATATTTAGTGTCCTGCCACTTATGTGGTAATTCATGGGTACATGTTTTTTTCCAAAGGGGATAGCTATACATTTCTTGGCATTAAGCTTGAGCCCATAGCTCTGGCACCAGGCATCTGTTTCTGTAAGGCCCTTTTGTAGAATATCCACATCATTTGGGGATTCAATAATGGCTCCCAGTTTGCAATCATCTGCAAACTTTGTTAGCCAAAGTCCCTTAGTGTTGGCCTGTACTTCAGAGAAGTAGATGCTAAACAAGAGTGGTCCCAGGACTGAACCCTGAGGTAGTCCACTTTTCACTTGTCTGGAGCTGGATTTGGAGTTGGCTACTTTTACAGTCTGGGTTCTGTCAGTAAGCCAGTTGGCAGCCCATTGAGTGACATAGGGATTTATGCCCAGCTTAGTAAGTTTATCTATGATTCCAGAGTGGGGGATGGTGTTGAAGGCCTTGGAGAGGTCCAGATAGGCTGTGTGGACCACCTTACCCTCGTCCACAGCTCTGGAGACTGATTCAGAGAAGTCAATTAGATTAAGGAAACAAGATCGGGCCTTCACAAACCCAAACTGGGTGGGGTCAAGTGTTTGAAGGTTGCCAATGTTTTTGTTTATAAGTTCCATGATAAAACATTCCATGCCCTTACAGATCTGGCTTGTCAGACTGATGGGATGGTAGTTCCTGGGATCCAAGGTGGATCCTCCCTTGTGGAGCGGGATAACTGTAGCTGTGCGCCACTCAGTGGGCACAAAGCCTGAGGTGAGGCTATGATTAAACATGACACTTAGGTGAGGTGCCAGTTCATTTTGTATTTCATGTAGTACACAGCCTGGGATGCCATCTGGTCCCATGGATGCTGTATTCTTAGCTTTGGAGAGTGCAGTTTCTACCTGTGTGGCCGTGACTATCAGATTTTGGCAATCTTTTTGTATTGAGATGGGCCCTTTAGGGGGTGAGAGGGGGGTGAGGTTGGCACTAAATCGATCTGCCAGGATATTGGCACTATTCTTGAGATCAGAATATCTAATGCCATTCTGTTGTAGCTCAGAGCAGATCTGAGCATTGCCATTTAGATTCTTGACATAACCATAGAATGCCTTGTGGTTGTCTTTGGAATCTTTGACAATTTTATTTTTGTAACTAGCTTTTGTGGATTTTATAAGGGATCTCAGCTTCTTATTGAGGCTGGTGAGGGAGTTTTTTGCATCCTGGGATTTTCCTCTTTTTTGCAACAATTTCTTCCTTCTGTTGTATAGTTTGTTTATAGCAGGGGACCACCAGATTGGCTTCTTTTTTTGGAGAAGAGCATCTTGTTTCTATTTGGGATGGCACGATTCATGCACGAGTGGATGTGCTCGTACAGTGCCTTAGTGTAGGATTCTGCAGTCGAACTTCCAGATCCCGTCTGCGTGGGTATTGTGAATTTTGTCACTTCTGACTTCAGTAGCTTGAAGTTGGCTTTGGAGAAGTTTTTAAGGAGGTTTCCTTACTGAGGGGTGGGGGTGGGATGTGGATGTCAAGGGCGATTTGCTTAAGGTCAGACCTGACCAATGAGGGGGTAACCACTGGTGTGGAGCATCTATCTCCCATGTTGGTAATGACCAGGTCTAGGATATTGGAGCCCCTGGTGGGACAGTGGATTAGTTGATCCAGGGCATTGGAATTTATGAATTCCAAGAACCGTTGGGAAAAGGAGTTGGTACTCAAGTAGTTTTCCCAATTAATGGCAGGGTAGTTGAAATCACCCAGTATTAGGGTGTTTGGTTGTATCTTAATATTTTCCAGTATGTTTAGAAAGGTGTAGTGAGAATCTTGGGGCATGGTGGGGGATCTGTAGCAAGCTACAATTTGGATTGCAGTCTTACCTAGTGTTAGTTGCACCTGGAGAATTTCAGATGCATTGTGTTGTCAACTAGCCTGGAGGTGTGAATATCCTTGTTGAATATGGACACTCCTCCACCTTTAGTGTTTCGGTCTTGGTCTTGTGGCCGAAGAGTGTGGTAAGAATTGTAGCCTGGTATTGCAGGGGTGCTCTCTGGAGCCTTGAACCAGGTCTCAGTTACTGCACAGATATCTATGTTCTCCATTTTTAGGAGTGCCTCGAGAGAGTGCATTTTGAAGTTTAGACTTCTAGCATTGAGTAGCATTACCTTCAGATTTTGCATGCTTGTATCTGTTACGGTGGTGGTTTTATCCTTTGAACCTTGCCTAAAAAAGGCACTATAGGGATGGCAAGAGCTTTAGCCAGTAACCTGAATCCCAGGGGTGACAGGTGCAGACCATCTCTGGCAAAGCATCGTGGTTTGTCGATCATGTCTTCTCAGGCAGACAAATACTGGATCCCCTTTGAATGACACCAGAAGCTTAGCCAATTGTTGAAGTCAATCATTTTGTCCTTATACTGTGGTATCATTCTGGAGGAAGGCAGGATGATACTCAGGGCTAGGGTCATACCTGTCTGGGTCACATGATCCAAGAGCTCTTCCATGTCTCTTTGCATGTAGTCCAGGGAGGTACGTCTCAAGTCATTCACTCCAGCATGGACAATGACAGAGTCGTATTTGTACTTGTTGTGGAGTTACTTGAGTGCATGCGTTATGTGGTGGATCCTGGCACCTGACAGGCAGTTGACTGTAATTTTCTCCTTGTTCAGCCTGGTGAGTGGGACATCAGTGTGCCTGACTATAGAGTCACCTATGACTAAAGTGTTGGGTACATTGTCTTTCCTTAGGGGCTGTTGTTGGGTGGCACATTGGTGTTGTAAGCTATGTGTCACTTTGGTTGTGACTGGTGTTTGTTTGCATTTTGGCTTCGGAGGTCCTTGTTACTTGGGCTGGTTAATGTTAAGGGCCTCCACATATGTGGGTTTAGTGTTGCTATGTGTGGGTGTTGATGGTGTGGGTTTTGAAGGTCTATGAGTTGCTTGTGGTGTAATGCAGGTGTTAACCTTCTCCTCTTGACTGTCTAGCACAAACTTGGCCGGAGAGAGCTTTGCTTCCAGTTTGGCTAGGTAAGTGCATCTCTCGCAGGTTGTAGTGTTGGGTGGTAGGAGGAGAGGATTGTCTGTGTACATGAGGCAGTTGCCGCATTGCCCCAGTATGCCCAGATTCACCAGGTGGACAGGAGAAATCACCGGAAGCTGACCCTTGAACATGCCCGTTTAGGTGCTTTTTTGTAAAGTTTAAGAGCTGTTTTCCCTTACCTTTGCAAGGTACTTTGCAATTATAGGCTGTTTAGTGCCTATGATTAATTTCTTCTTACTGACAAGGAGAGCTGAGTGCTTGTATCAGTTTCAGGCTTTCTAGTGCTTTCCAGCAGGTTCTAGAGCAAGTGCTAGTCACATGGGTTCAGATTTTAGTGCTACTATTGAGAAACCAGCTAGTTTTAAGGGAAAATTTGAAGAGCACACTTTCTGGCACCTGGAATGGTTTAACTGTAGCCTCACAGTGCTGCATGATGTGAAAAATGTGCAAACACACGCATTTTTAAGCCAGAAAGTTGAAAGGGATAGAAATTAGCCCAAAAGGCTAATAAAATTACAATTTCAGAGCTGGAAACTACCCCTCTAGCGTTAGATAGGCAGTACAATGCTCACCAGTCCCACTGGTTGGCAGTAGGACTTCCCTCTACCAAAGCAAGGTCTTGATAGCTCTGAGCACAGAAAATAAAGTCTTGAGACAAGCAAAGCCTGGGATATGGACTGGCTAGAAAAGGTGGGAAACGAGCAAACAAGATAGTATTTTTTTTTGTTTTTGAAACAGGCTAAACAATGCAATAATACAATAAATAAACACAGAAAAGGTGTAGTCCTAAACAGTAAATGCAATTAAAACTCTACAAAATTAGCAATTTAAAACTTTTTAAATGAAGCAAGGCAAGTGCACAACTGAAAAACGAAGAGGCAGTAACACAGCAGAATAAGTAGCTATTCTACATATTCAGAGAAGTCTATATATACAGAAAAGCAGCTAAAACACATAAACACTTCAGATGCAGTGCAACCTAGAGCACTTGAATTGTAGCAATTTTAAGGCAATTACAGTTATAATAAATGCTCTAAAATATACTCTATATTTCCAAAATGTTTGAGAAGCACAGTCAGAACACAAGGAGATTCAGGGAAAACATTTTTTTTTTTTTTTTGGAAAAGGAAAAAGGAGAAACAGAAGGCCTTATCAAATGTTCACTCTGTATTAGGTAGAATGAGCTAATGACACTAGACTGGGAGGAGTGTCCCAGATCAAATTTATAGTAGGGGCGGGCAACTGCAAAGCCACCAAGTATAACAGCAAGACACCAACAGGGAGGGTGGGGACAATACTAAAGGTATTAGTCTACAGACAGTAAGCACTACAGAAAGCCACAAAATGAAAGTTTTTAAACAGATAAAGATGTGTAAAGATACAGAATGCTTTTAACTGCAAACAAATCAGTTACCCGTGCAGATTAGTTAATAGCAATAAAATACACTCAAAAACTAAGCAGCAGGCAATAAAGGTGCTATATATAACTTGCTAGAAACAATAATCAGTATAAATAATAAAAAAACAGGATACTTCACACATCCTCTCACTCTCCTAGATTTCAGTAAGCAATCCACACATCCTCTCACTTTCCTAGATTACAGTAAGCAATCCGGTTAAAAAGACCACTGCCATTTGTCCTAAACGCATCCATGCTTCCACAAGTATGTCATCTGGACCAATAGCCTTTCCATTCTTAAACCTCTAAATAGCTATCCTTACTTCCCCTTGATAATTTGTTGCACATCCTTATTCACCATACCCACATCATCCAACCTTTTCAGTCTCTCATTCTCTTCATTCAATAGCCCATCAAAGTACTGTTTCCACCTGCTTGACACACTCTCCTCACTAGTGAGTTCACTTCCACCATTATCCTTTCTTAGCCTTATCTGCTGCACATCCTTCCTAGCTACATGCCTCTGTCAAGCCAATTGGTACAGGTCCTTTACTCCATCCTTGGTGTCCAACCTTACATACAATCCTTCAGATGCCCCTTCCTCAGCCTTTGCCACCAGTCTCTTTGCCATGCACCCCATCTCCCTATACACCTGTCTAGTTTCATCATCGTCTGACAATCCCACTTCTCCTTGGCCAACCTCTTTCTCTGTATACTTCCCTGTACTTCCTCATGCTACCACCAGGTCCCCTTGTCCTCCTTCCTCTGTGCAGATGTCACACCAAGCCCCGTTCTACTCATCTCCCTTACTAGCTCAGATGTAGTTACCCAGCTATTTGCTAACTCTTCACTGCCACCCATTGCCTGTCTTAACTCTTCCCTGAACTCAACCTCGCAATCACCCTTTCTCAGTATCCACCATTTGATCCATGGTGCTGCCCTCACACTCCTCCCCCTCTTTTTGATCACCAACGTCATCCCACAGACCAACCTTCCATGCTGCCTAACTACACTTTTCTTTGTCATCACTTTACAGTTACCAAACCCCTTCAAACAGGGCCACCTGCATAGGAGATAATCCACCTGTGTGCATCTTCCTCTACATTTCTATATCATCCTATGCCCCTCGGTCTTGTAGAACTATGTATTCCCCACACCCATGTCCAACCTCTGTTGTAAACTCCACCACCATCTGACCTTCTGCATTCCTTTGCTTAACACCGTACCTACACATCATTTCTGCATCCCCTCTTTCCCCTTCACCAACATGCCCATTGAAATCTGCTCCAATCACCACTCACTCACCCTTGGGTGCACGCATCACCACTTCATCCAACCACACCAAAGTACGTCTGTCTCATCCATCATGCACACAATTAGCAGAGCATATGCACTAACAACTGTCAACATTACACCATCAATTCCCAGCCTCCTGAACATCACTCTACCAGACACTCTTATCATAGGTTCATAGATTCATAGGTTCATACTAGGCTATCTGCCCTAGGGCATTTATAAGCCTAGCCAGAATGTGTTTGGCTTTTGCCACCCATTTTAAATTAATTTTGCTATGCCCTTTTTCGAGGTTAGTATACTGTGCCTCTGTCTAACAGTGACACAGAAGTGATACCCGGGATAAACCTATGATCTCCCATCCACTCATCAAGATTCCTCTTGAAGAGAGTCAATGAGGGACTCTGCCTAACCTGGACTGGGATTTTATTCCAGAGTGAAGGGAGCCTCTGGGTTATGAATCTGTCCCTCCAGCATGTCCTATTTATTTCAGTGCTGAGGTTCAAGTCTCTCAAGCGCATAGCTTGATGGGATTTGGAGTTTCTGAGGTGCAGCATGTCCATTAATTCCGGATTGGACATGGCTTTATACTTCAGGCACAGATCGCCCCTAAACAGGCGGTATGCCACTGAGTAGAGCTGGAGTTTCTTTAACCGGGCAGCATACGGCATCTGTTTGAGCCCTTTGATCCTCTTGGTGAGGTACCAGTTGCTGCAGGTGTCTGGTAAGGTACATCCCAAAAGGGGCATTGTACTCAATTATGGGCCTGATGAGGGATGAGTAAAGAGGCACGATGATCTCCCCTGATCTAGATGTGAATCCCTTCATGATTAGGTGGGCTATATAAAATGTTTTTCTAACCACTTTGGCCACGTGGTTGTCAAATGAGAGACTGCTATCATCTTGGGTCCCCAGGTCCCTAATTACCTCTTCTGTACTTAATGGATTACCACCTATGTGGTAATTTGTGGGCACTTTGTTTTTGCCAAAGGGGATGACTATACACTTTTTGGCATTTAGCTTGAGGCCATGGCTCTGGCACCAGTTGTCTGTTTCTATGAGGCCCTTTTGGAGGATGCTTATGTCGGCTGGAGAGTCAATTATGGCGCCCAGTTTGCAGTCATCTGCAAACTTGGTCAGCCACAGTCCTTCCGTGTTGGCCTGTACCTCCAAGAAATATATACCGAACAAGAGAGGTCCCAGGACTGAGCCTTGTGGGATGCCACTTGTAACTGGTTTGGAGTCTGACATGGCGCCAGCAATTCTAACCATGTGGGTTCTGTCCTTGAGCCAGTTTGCAACCCATCTAGTGACATAGGGGTTTATATTTAAGCTGGTGAGCTTATCTATAATGCCCATGTGGGGTATTGTATCGAAGGCTTTTGCAAGGTCCAGGTAGGCTGTGTGGACCACCTTCCCCTCATCAATGGCCTTGGTGACTGTTTCAAAGAAATCAACCAGGTTTAAGAGGCAGGATCTGCCATTAACAAAGCTGAACCGGGTAGGATCCAGTGTCTGTAGGTCCCCAATATCTTTATTTATGAGGTCCATGATGATCCTTTCCATAGCTTTGCAGACCAAGCTAGTCAGGCTTATGGGGCGATAGTTTCCAGGATCTGTTGAGGCACCATCTTTCTGGAGAGGGACCACTGTTGCTGTATGCCACTCTTTGGGTACATATCCTGTAGTAAGGCTGAGATTGAACAGTAGTTTTATGTTTGGGTTTAGCTCTTCTTGGAGTTCATATAGGACACAGCCCGGGACACTGTCTGGTCCCATTGATGCTGTATTTTTTGCTTTGGAGAGGGCGGCTCTTACCTGAGCATCTGAGATGTCAGGGGGGCAGCACTCTGCTGGGATAGATATTTGCCCTTTGGTGGGGAGAAGTTTGCACTGAACCTGTCAGCTAGGATGTTGGCAATGTCTGTGGGTTCAGTGTATTTTTTGTCATTTTGGACTAATTCTGAGCATATCTGGGAATTCCCACCCAGGTTCCTAACATAACTAAAGGAAGCCTTGTGATTATCCTTAGTGTCCTGTGCAATTTTTCTCTCGAAGCTGGCCTTAGACGATTTTATGAGTGCCCATAGTTTTTTGCTAATACTGATCAGAGATGCCTTCCCTTTTTGGGATTTTGCTTTATCATTTAGTAGCTTCCTCCTTCTATTGTATAGTTTGTTTATGGCTGGGGTCCACCAGACAGGACGTCTGCTTTTGGAGGATTGGGTCTTGGTTTTATTTGGGATTGCATGATCCATGCATTCCTGAAGGTGTTCATAGAATGCATTTATAAAGGATTCTGTGGTCTGGGCCATATTTTCCACAGGCCCGGGGGCTTTGAAGGATTCCACCTCGGTTTTGAGGAGTGTGAAATTTGCTTTAGAGAAGTTTTTCACTGTGGTTTTCTGGGCAGGAGGTGGGGTCGGGATGTGAATATCCAGTGAGATTAGTCCAAACACTCTTGGCATAATGTTCCTTCAGGTTAACCCCTACACCATTTCCCCTCCCATACACACCATGATAGAACTATTTGTATCCGACTCTGATACACACAGTTGTGCAAACCTTCCATCTGGTCTCTGGCACACACAATATATCCACCTTTCCTCTGTTCAGCATATCAGTTAGCTCTGTCCCCATATCAGTCATACTCACAACATTAACATTTTCTACCCTCACTATGACACATCTAGCCTTTCACCTCTCTGCCTGCCATATGAGCATCAGACATCCGCCGGGGTATGTCTGTGAATGCAAAGGCTACTGCACTATCAAATGACAATTTGTATGTTACAACAATATGAAGAAATTGTCACTAATTGTGGCCCATAGCCCACTGTGTATGTGCATTGTCCTTCAGATGTCCTGCCCTAACAGGTTGACATGACTGACTAAGCAGCAAGACAGTCATTACAGTGTGCCATACTGATATAGAACAGAAATGTATTGCAGGTATTACCTGTACATATGCATGTATGGGTAGGTATACCTAGCTGCCTCATAACAACTGACATGGGATGCAAAAGGTCAGGTGAATAAGCTGTACACTTTCTGCATGTGTGTAACCTTAGTTTCTGTGCATCCAACAGAGTTACACCTCTACAGCTACTGGTTGTGGCATTGCCCTGACACAGACATGGGTACTAGAATAAGCATGAGTATCACGTTGAAATTGTAGAGGTGGCCAACTGTGTTATGACCCTGTGTCCATGCCTACTACAAACAGATATATGACCACCCACATAGCTGTATGGCCTCAGCAATACCTTACTTGTAAAACCTGTCTCTACCAAAGTACAGAGAAACCCCTTTTCTGGACAACAGCAATGCACAAAGCACATAATGTGATGTTATATTTGTTGTATAGGGCAAAGCAGAAGCAGGCACTAACTGGGCAGCATGTCAACTTTTGTCTGAATAAGCATATTAGGTCACAGGTGAATTACTGTAAGGCTAACTATGAGTACAAATTGGACACATCCAATAAGGGGAATTACAAGGCCATCTTCACATATGTCTGCAGTCTCAGAGGCACCAACCCACCCTGTAATGTTGGTCAGTCACAGTACATACACACACACCATAGCTACATCCAACCTGTTGCAGACTGGTTTAGGGCAAACATCACCACCCTGGATCACCATCAGTATAGGTGGATATGCACAGCACATGCATCCCTCCCCTCATCATCATGGATCAGGTGCAAACTGCCTAATCAAAGTTAACAAAGGCCAGTCCCCTTGGGCCCTGATAACATTTCTGTCTGCATCCTACATGAACCCAGGCATATGTTTCCAGCTCCATTACACACTGTATGCAAACAAAGCCTGAGCGCCATTGACATCCCATCTGTAAGGAACATGTCCACTGTCATCCCTCTACACAAACGTGAATGATGAATGGTGGCTTATTCAATGTACTGGTCCTCAATGGTGGGAACATGACACATCAGGACCAGGAGTACAATGCATGTTCATACAGTGCTGCCAGGTACAAGGGTATGATGTGTTTCTAAGTGGTGACTAATGATAGTCCATATGCATGTGCTGGCTCTGTAAAGAGCTCTGGGCAATGTCTGAGGTCCTGTGATGTGTTTCCCTGTGTATGTCTTCCAGGTGCTATGCAGTGGCAACAGCCCTACACCAATGCAGAGATAGCAGTCATCACAAAAGCTGTAATCTTAAACTATGCCATCCTTTCTGGTCATAGCCGGCAAGATCTGCAGGAGTGGACTGCCCTGTCAGATGAGATCATCCATAGAGTGAACGTATTGGGCCACAATGGATGCACATATGATCAGGTCAGGCATAGCGCAACTGACCTGATATGTCATGCCTGGCAAAGGGGTGCTGCTGCTGTAGTAAAGGACTGTACTGCTACAGGTGGGGGACCAGCCACACAGGGTCCCACTTACGGTGACAGTGGTGCTCTTTGCCAACCTTGGGGTAGCCTCCACACAAACTCAAACATAGGAAACAGCAGTTGTATAGGTGAGTGGCATCCAGGCAACAGGAAAGGAGCATCCAGGTAAGGCCAAAGCGCACATCAATGTAATGAGTTAGCATTTAAACTGTCTTCTACAGAGTCTCTAGATGCATATGTCAGTGCAAAATGGATTAGTGAGTGGGGTGTAGTAATGCACACAAGTGCACATCTATGGTGAAGGACAACAAATTGTGTAATATCATAGTGTGTACTATACCTGTGCAGAAAAGTAACGTTCATCTTGTACCAATGCCTAATGTGAATCTGCTGACAATACCTCTCCCTCACAGCTACATAGGCCCCTCTGATCAGCACATGGGACATCAGTGTGAACCCAGTAGGTATGGTGATTCCCTGTTGTGGCTCACCAGTATCTCAGGCATGCTAAAGTTAATGCATGTGGCCATGCACACAACTGTTACATTCAGCCATTTGGCAATATCTGTATGTTCACCTGTGGTGGTGTTTACTGCATTACATCATGGTGGTCATGACAGGGGCCTATTTGCAGGAGATGTCACATATCTGTAGAATACCTCACAACCTGTCATTGCAGCTGGGCAAAGACTGACAAAATGGGGGGTAGTCCAAAACTAGGGTCATATTGCAGAAATTAGTGGTATACAGTGCATATAAATGATGTACGCACCTGTTAGAATGCCAGGTATGTGTGATATACAAAAATGAGAGCACAATAGACAAGTTCAAAATACTGGCAACCTTTCATGTGACCTATAACCTGTACAATTCAATTGTAAAGCAAACATATCTGTTAGTCGAGCAATAAAGACACATAACGATAGTACAACAACCTAGATGCATATGTGTGCACAGGCTGAAGCTAGTACTGTATTGAGGCAGCTTTCAATATACCTACAGCAGTACATCTTATTGGGTACACAACAGCCATCAATTACAGAGACTCTTTGATTAACAGCAACTAACAGTCAGCTGTCCTACTAGGATTATCCTAACATATACCCAGTTACCTGCTACAGCAACAGCCATTGTTCACATAGAGCTGACAAAGCTGCTAAGGGACCACATGTTTGAGATGTATCAGCCTGAAGAATGGTACCAAAACATTTCCGCAGCATTGCACATACGATGGAACACAGTGTAGGCACTCATCAAAAGGTGGTGAAAATATGGGGCTACAGTGACATTGTGAAGGAGTGGACATCCCACCAATGTCTATGAGAATACAAGATCAAAACTGGCCAGGGATGCTGCCAGGAGCCATAGAGTGAAGTTGCAGCAGGAATCTTCAGCAAGTACTGGGTGTGTACTAAATATCACAACAACCTTCCATGGTCTCCATATGTCCTGCCTATATGGTAGGGTTGGAAGATGGCAGAAGTTCCTCACACCACACAATATCCAGGCCTGGTGAAATTCTGAAAACAATACATTTGGTCTCCAAAAAGCAAGTGGGAAAATGTGTTATGGCAATATGGGACCATGGATGTACTCTTTGGCTACAATTCTGACAGACGCAATATCACCACTGCACATCACCACAACAATACCCCCCCCCCTACACTGTGAAGCATGGTGATAGCAATGTCCTGCTTTGGGGTTGCTGTTCACAAGCTAGAACTGGGGTTGTAGCCAAGTTAGAGGGGATTATGAACAGTTCCAAACACTGGTCCTTTGTGGCTCCAAATGTTCTAGTGTCTGCCACATAGCTGTGGATGGTGTGGATGGTGAGGAATTCCACCTTTCCACACAACAATGGTCCAAACCATGCATTCAAATCACCTAAAGGATGGCTTCACCAGAAAACATGCAATGTTCTGCACTGGCCAAGTCAAAGCCCCCACCTTTGTTCAATAGGATATATGCAGGGCGACCTAAAGAGGGTAGTACAAAGGGGATGCCTCTTGCAATCTGACACAGTTGGAGGTGTTTTGCAAGGGAGAGTCTACAAACATTGAAAAGTCATGATGTGCCATGCTGATAGACACCTTCCCAAGAGGACTGCATGTTGTGATTAAATCAACAGTTGCTTTAACAGAGTATTACTTTAAGGGTGTGCACACTCATGCAACCAGCCTATTGTACTTATTTCAGTTACCAGATGTTATCTGTAACTGATGTGTATGTTCTTCAGTTGGATTGCACAGGTTTTATGTCATATGAAATGATGGCAATGTTATGACCTGATTTGTGAGGTCTCATGTGATATATTATGAAAACCTGGTATGTTATCAGGTGTGTGTACACTTTCTATATCCACTGTTAGCTTGGGAAGTTGTTTGAGTAACCAGCTTTGTTTTAAAATACATGTACTGTAGGTTATGCAGTCTGCACCTCCAATTAGGACATTACTTAGTGGCAGCAATCCACACACCAACCCAGTAATGTATCAGACAAACACAGAAGTTATAAGGAACAGACCAAACATATGAGACACACATGTAGACATTCAGAAAAACCCTGTACAGTTGGGGGTGTGTCCTGTAGGAGTTGCCACAGTGCTATACAGGTGAACAGCAATGATGTACATGGGTGCAGTATGTGCTAAGTGAAGGGTCATCACTTACTATCACAACTCACATATTCTAGAGGTGCATATTAGTAGTAATGTTAATTAGAAAGGGCTGCACTGCATAATGCTGAGGGCCCATCCAGAGTGTGTATGTTATTGTCTGACTGTGTGTCGTGAATGCCCCCAACTGGCTAATGCCAGGTCTGTGTAATGCCTTTGAGGCACCTCACCTCTCTCTGTGTGTGTGCACGTGTGTGTGTGTGTGTGTGTGTGTGTGTGTGTGTGTGTGTGTGTGTGTGCACACGTGTGTATACCAGCAAACCTTATAGTGCCAGTAGTAATTTACATATCTTGTTTTTCCCTCACAGGTGGACATGGTGGCTGTGGTCCCTCCTGCTCTGATACTGATGCCAGTGTCTCTGCAGAATCTGACCATGATGATACTCATATTGAGGCACAGGTGGGATTGTCAGGGACTGATACTGTGCCATCGGTTGCCATCCCACTATTGTCAACCCTATCCATGCACACAGTTACAACGCCCACACATACTCCATCACCAGTGGCCAGAGACAGTGAACTGTACACCCTGTCATGTACGGCCCACAGCTGTCCAAAATACCCCTGTGTAGGGTGCCCATATGGCATGACTGTGTGCCTACAAACACACATACACATCACCATCAGAAAAGTCACCCCCTCCCACACACACACACACACACACACACACACACACACACACACACACACACACACACACACACACACACACACACACACACACACATACCACCCCTGCACTGCCCATTTAATGAACAACCCCCAATACACACACACATGATGTCAACTGTGTGGCCCAGCCTAGGCTTCTGGAAAACACACACAACACCCTGTGCATATGATGTTACCTGTGCCACATCCATGCTGTCCATACCATCGATGCATGGGCATGCTTACATGGGTCTGATGCACAGGATGACTTTAGTAGTGTGTAGCTAGTAAATGCTTTGTAAGGTTCTGTCATCTGGCATTTGTAATGGGTACTCATCAGAGTGTGTGTGTATCTTTTCAGCCATGATGCATTATTGGTGTTAGTAACACTAAGTGAATGTGTTCTCACATGCTGTATTCCATTTGTGTTCCATGTGTCTGTGTGTCAGCAGGATGTGGCCCTGCAGACATCACCAACAACGGGTATGGCAGTGTAGTAACACATTGACCATGTCATTATCGGGGTATAGCTGTATCTGCACACATTTCCCAGGTCTGTATAACAGTTCTTGCATATGCCTCACAGCTTATAGTGCTGAGGGGTTATATCTCAGTCTATTGTGGTTGACATCAGCTCTAATATAGTGGACAATGGTAAGTGTGGTGGGTGGAACCCACCTCAGATTGCTAACGCCCTCAACCCCAGAGGATATTGTGTTGACCAAATACACAGAGAATACTGTTCACACACACACACACACACACACACACACACACACACACACACACACACACACACACACACACACACACACACACACACAGGATCACAGTTGCCAGTGCTGTGTTTGGAACCCCTACCAATCAAGTTGTGGTACAACACTATTATGCGGTTATTGCAGGTGGCACAAGACTACTAGTGTGATGATTGTTACAAGGTACCAGTAAGGAGAATAACATCACGTGGCCTTGTGAGGTAAGACAATGGTGGCTGTACTGGGTGTGAGAGTACTCATAATAGTGTCGCATACAAGCCTACACACTCACAACCACTGCTACACACACACACACACACACACACACACACACACACACACACACACACACACACACACACACACACACACACACACACACACTTGCCAGTACTGACATTAGCAGACCAACCTATCTTGTTATTCATACCATACTATTCCATACTGTTGCACAGGGCTTATAGGGCTGAAGAGTGTCTACAGACACCACTACAGTTGATGTGAACAGTGGACCTCATACAGTAGACTTAGGAATGTGTACTGTGTGCACCATGGCATAAAATATGAATCCATGCCCATCCAATGGATGTCGTTCACACACAAACACACAAGATACTCTTCTTGCATGCACATTTACCAGGACTGAGATTAGAACACCTACCTATCTATTTATTGTTACCACATTGTTATACATTTATTGCATGAGCCACAGAGATTATGGGGTGACATTTATCGAAAGGTACTTCTAAGGTGAGGGATATCACCAGGCCTTGCAAATTATGACAATGGGTGATGTACTGGGTGTGAAAGGCCACAAAATACTGTAACATACACAGATACACACTTACATACAATAATACACACACACACATTTTCCAGGACTTATATTAGAACCCCTAGCTATGTGGTTATTGGTATAATAGTGTTATGCAGCTACCGCACACACCACAGAGCTTATAGGTTGTGGAGTGTCCCAAGGTACCTATATAGTGAATAACATCTACAGCACTTGTAAGGTATGGCAATGGTAGTTGTACTGGGTAAGACGGGCCACCAACTACTTTCACCCATATGTTTACACACTAACAAACATTTTCAGACACACTAATGCACACACACACACACACACACACACACACACACACACACACACACACACACACACACACACACACACACACACACACACACACACACACACACACACACACACACACACACACACACACACACACACATTTAACAGTACTAAGATCCATAGGTTCAAAGAGTCATAGGTGTGTACATGGCAAATGGCCATGGAGGCTTTACAAGGATAGCCTATGTGAATACACTGGCATCAGGCCACCTGACAATACTCCCCAGTATGCCTTCCATGTATAGTCACTGGAGTGATCCCCAGGGTGGGTATTCTACTCCCTGTCCACTCCTCCTGATTTCTCTTGAAGGGGGCCAGTGATGTGCTCAGCTTGACAAGTATGTGGAATGTATTCCACTGAGTGGCCAGTCTCTGGGTTGTGAACCTGTCCCTCCAGCATGTCCTGTTGATTGTGAGGATGGGGTTGAGGTATCTGGGGCATGTTGTGTGGACAGATTGGTTTCCTTAGCTGTAGCAGGTTGGGTCAGGCATGGCTGTGTATGTCAGGCAGAGATCGCACCTAAGTAGCCAATATGAGACTTTGCAGTTCATTGCAGTTGTTGGAGTCTGTCCATATGGGGCAAGTGTGTAGTACCTAAGATCCTCATTGTCAGTTATATTTGCAGCCTCTCCTGTTGTTGCTGGTGTAGAGTGGGGTACATGGCAAATGGGCTATAGTACACATTGATTGGCCTACTGAGGGGAGTGTACAGGGAAACACTGTCCTTTTACTTCACAGATTCAACACCCTGAATCAGGATAGGGGACACATGGAAAGACTTTCAGAAGACAGTGGTACTGTGGTGGTCACCATAGAGCTCACTGTCATCCTGTGTTCCCAGTTCCATTATACCAACATCAGTGTTCAGTGGACTACCATCAATGTATTACTTTATGGGAACAATGTCATACCCAAAGGGGATGGCAGAACATCATCTGGCATTGAGATTATGTCCAGGGTTCTGACAACAGTCATAAATCTCAGAGAGGCCTTTCTGAAGGATGTCAACCTCACGTGGGGGTAATAATAGCACTCACCTTGTAGTCATCTGCAACCATTGTCAGCCTTTGTATTGAGCTAGTCCTCAGAGGTGTGTATCCCAAACATGAGGGAACCCAGGTCCACAACCTGTGGGACTCCACTCATGACTGTTCAGCAGTCTGACATGTAGTGCACTGCTTCCACAATGTGGGTTCTATCTGTGAGCCGGTTTGCAGGCCACCTACTGATGTAGGTGTGGTGGCCTACCTGAGTGTGTTTGTGTATGAATCCTCAGTGGGGAGGGAGTAATATCCAAGGATTAGATGGGCAGTCTACCTTGTTATCTGTTCCATACTGTCACATAGTTATTGCACATGGCACAGTGCTTATAGAAGTGCTTATAGAGATGCAGAGTGTCTACAGGTCTCTCTACAGTGGATGACAACTGTGGGCCTTGTAATGTGGACAGTGGGACATGTACTGATTGGGCAACAGCAAAAAGTAGAAAAATCCACCCTCTAATGGATATGGTTCTCACACAAACACAACAACCCCCCCCCAGACAGGTTACTGTTCACACACACACACACACACACACACACACACACACACACACACACACACACACGCACACACACTTGCCCGGATTGAGATGAAAACCCCTACCTATCTATTTATTGCTACTATAGTGTTGCACATTTATTGCAGTTGCCACGGAGTTTATAGGGTGAAGGCTGTCCAAAGGTACTTCTAAGGTGAGGAACATCACCAGCCCTTGTAAAGTATAGCAATGGATGATGTACTGGGTGAGAGAGGCCACAAAATACTTTAAACTACACATATACACACTTACACACACATTTGCCAGAACTAGGATTAGAACTCCTACCTAACTAGTTATTTGTACTGAAGTGTTACGCAGTTATTGTACATGCCACAGAGCTTATAGGGCTGAGGTCTGATGAAAGGGAGTTCTAAGGTGACTGATATCTGCAGGACTGCTAAAGTAGGGAAAGGGGAAGTGTACTGGGTTTGAATGGATCCAAAAGCTTCAAGTTCTACACACACACTTTTACATTTGCCAGGATTTAGATTAGAACTCCTACCTAACTAGTATTACAGTGTTACACAGTTATCACACACTCCACAGAGCTTACGGGGCTGGGTACACACACTCACGCACATACACACGCACACACACACACACACACACACACACACACACACACACACACACACACACACACACACACACACACTTTTACATTTGCCAGGATTGAGATTAGAACTCCTACCTAACTAGTTATTTGTACTGTAGTGTTACACAGTTATTGCATGTGCCACAGAGCTTATAGGGCTGAGGACTGACTAAAGGGACTTCTATGGTGACAGACATGTTCAGGACTGCTAAAGTAGGACAATGGGAAATGCACTGGGTGAGAAAGGCCTGTTCAATCCTAGATCCTACTGACATTTCTCTGTGTATGAACATGCCCAGTGTGACCTTTTATAGTACATGTGGGACTCCATTCCAGGGATTGTTGTTGTACTCCACTCCAGTTTTTGTGCTACAGCCACACCTCTCAACCTGTTGGTGCAGGATATCTGGAGATAACCTATCAAAATGGGGAGACAATGGGCCATACAGTGATTGTGATTATTTCTCTCAGTAATGTATGGGTTTCTAGGGTTACAGGGCTTGTTTTAGCAGACATCTGACATATATGCTATTTGACACTGTCATTTATTGTTTCAGTATCTTGTGACATACCTCCTCAGATCTTCACAGTGATTTTCCAGAGGAATACAGGATGGATGATGCACACACCAAACTTATGGGACAAATGTTAGGCATTCTTGCACAATCCAGCCTGTTGACAGGTGTGCCTGCAAGCAATTGACTGCTGGAGCTGTGAAAATGGTCCAGCACCTTTGTGATACATTACAATGGTGGAATCGCTGTGCATTTCTGTTCTGGCCTGGTCTGATTTCCAGTCCATGGTTGGGTAGTATAAGTCAAACAGGATCAGGGTGACAGACAAACTCTGGATAGATTTGTTGTAGGGGATAAGATATGAGTGGGGGGTGTCCTGTGTCAGATATGTTTGCCTATAGCTACCAGTACTTTGCATAGAGGTCTTTTCAAAGGTTGACTGCACTTGAAGGGTCTTGTGTGTTTCAGACTGTTTGACCAGCCTGGAGGTATGTGTGTGTGTCTCACATATTTATGGCCCACCTCATTTTGCTTGGCTGGCCACATTTTGGGGTCAGGATGTTACATAGGATGAGTGATCAGGGAAGGGTGTGTTACTTCTTATGGCTGTGGGCAAGGGTTCTGTGGGTGCAGACATGTCACCATCTTCCAGGGTTAGGACTGCCTGCAATGAGTGCATTCCCATGTTTAGACTCCTAGCCCTGCCTGTGGACTGTACAGAGTATCACAGAATGTCCACATTCATGACAAATATATCTTGCTGGTTACCCAAATGAGTGTGGTTTTCAAGGAAAAGTATTTTGCAAGTCACTCAGGGTTGAATTCAGATATTACTGACAGTTGACATTGAAGTTTCAGACTTCGTACTCGTCAGACATTACATGCTACTACAATCATTCCATCAACTTTATAACATTATTAGAGCAGTATTTCAAAGGTGTCCTTCTCTTTGGACTTTTTTCACCCCATTATTCATGACTTTGTCCAGATTTCTGGCTCTCTGACACTGGCAGATTTTCTCCTAGCAGTTAGCAGCATGGCCTTTCTTTGCATTTTGTAGACTGTGTCATGTTGGTGTTAAGAACCACATGACACTCCCTAACAAGGCACTTTGGGTGAGGCATGGGCATTTGCCACAGGACTGTAGGCCAGGTGTGACAGATGCAGGCCATCTGTAGCAAGGCAGTGCATTCTGATGATCATATCTTCCCAGGCTGCTGGCAGTGGACAACTTTGGGATGGCACTAGTAAGATGACTGTGGGTGTTACCAACAACTGCTTTATGTTTGTGTTGAGCCATCACTCTAGTTGACAGCTGGATGCTGCTTAAGGCTGGGGACATGTTACTGCATTTCTATGGGACTATGGGGGATGACACATCTGTACATAGTACACATTTTCAGAGACTGTCTGATATTTGCTTGACATTTTGGTCCCATTTAGCATAGTAGTGGGCCCTATCTTTGAGACTACAGGCATAACAGTATCAACCACAGGTCAGATTGTTCTGGCATTAACATTTGTAGTTTCAGACTTTTTACCTTTCAAAGCCATACTGCCACTGCCAGACCTGCTGTGATATCACTGTGTAAAAGTCTGTAGGTGGGGATTTCATGGATATCGCCATGTGGGGACCTTTGCTATATGTTTTCTGTATGGTTTTCTACAGCTGATCTGCTAGGTGAGGCTGAGGGTGGGTATGGGACCCCCACTTTGACATTCATGGATGTGACTTATGACCTCCCCCCCCCAGTTATTAGTCTCACCACATATACTGCAGTGGTATTTGTCAACTAGGGTGGTACTGTATAGGGTGGGTAGGCCAGTACTGGGAATACACTTCCTGCTGTCCCACAGAGCTTTCAGTTGTCTGCTGCTATCCCAGTAAGCCACCCCATTCCCTTGCATGCTTGAATCAATACCATAGATATGTTATCAGAACATTCCACTCCATTCATTTATTTTGTTAAGGAGACTGACTTACCTTGTGCCTGAGGGTGTTGTGAGGATGGTGCTTGAGGGCTGACTATGTCAGATGCATGCAGTACACTGCCTATACATGGTAAGCTACAGGTGGTGTGATGTTTGGCATCCATTTTACTGTGTGTGTGAGTCAGAGAGAGAGATCATTCCCTGGGGCCCTACAGTGTCAGTGTATGTGCTATGCATTGCCTCTTTGCCAAGGACAGGGCATATTGGGCATGCCTCCATCTGCCTACAGGGGCAGGCTCAGGATGTTCCTCCTCTGAGTCTCTCTGTGCCTGTGGAGACCTTGGCAATGGTGGGGGTCTGTATGGCCTTCCCTGTTTTGTTCCTGCTGCAGCTGTTTCCACAGGATCATATTGTGTAGCATGGCACATACTATGAACATGTGTGCACATGTGACTGGAGACTACTGCAAAACTCCACCAGATATGTCAAGGCAGTGGAACCATGACTTAAGCATCCCAAATGAATACTCTATAATGATCTTGGTTTGTGCGTGTGCCTCATTATGGCATTCTTGTGTGGGTGTGTGTGCATTTCTGATGGGTGTCAGCCACAGCTCCAGTGCGTAGCCAGCATCCCCCAACAGATGGCCATATGGGATGTCCCCAACGGCAAACACCTGGTACAGCTGTGACAAATGCCAGATGTGGGAGTCATGATAGCTTCCATGGCTGCCAGCACACACATTTATGATAATTCCCTGGGCATTGCACACAACCTGGCAGTTGATGGAGTGGAACCTCTTGCGGTTTAGGTAGACCCTACTCTGGTCACTGGGTGGTGCTTTGATGTGGATGTGCATGCAGTCTATGGACCCAGAACCTCCGGGTATTCTGCTACATGGTGGAAGAGATGCATATTGCTGATCCTCTCCTCATGGGTGCTGGGAAAGGAAATGTGCTCAGCGGCATGTGGTAGCATGGCATACAGGAACTGGTGGAGTATCCTGGATGCAGATGCCTGTGAGACCACCATGATATCCCCAGCTGGTCTTTGGAAAGTACCTGTAGTTAGTATTCTTAAGGCTATACATACAGTGGTATCCACTGGGATGGGTTCCCGTCTGTTGGTTCTGGGTCTGAGGCAAGGCCAGCACAGCTCAACAAGTTGCTGAAGAATGTCCCTGTCCACCCTGTAGTGCTCTATCTCCAGGTCATGTAGCCCCTGGTAGGTTACCCTGGGTCTGAACACTCTTCTCCTCCTCCTCAGTCTGAGTTGGTTGTCAGCATTATCTTCCTCACCACCCTCAGTCTCTAGCACATACTGATAGATCAAAGCAACAGGTGCCCCTAACATGTTTTGTTAGTTTTGTCAGTTTAAAATTCCCCCAAATGTGTACATCAGTGATGTAGAGTTTGTGGGAAAAACCAGACTGAAAGGTGTTTGCATAGTTTATATTAGTGTGCTGAGCTGCTGCCTGTGTAATTGGCTGATTCTGATACAGTCCACCTGCCAGCTATGGTGGTTATCCTTGATTGCTTTCCTTCTGCTGTTTCCCCTTCCCATTTCCTCCCCGTTTAAGCCTCGATGCATGTCGCGCATACCCGGTGCTGAAATGAAAACAGTTCTGCTATTCCTGTTTTTTTTTGTTTTGATTTAGGTCCAGTGTGTACCAAACACACCCATTTAGCTGAAGTAACCACTTTTAAGCAGAACTGGCCCTTCACTGGACACAAACACGCTCTATATTTCATGGACTAAGAAAAAATAGCCTCAGACACACACCCTTCCTTAGCTGTGTTTAGCTAAGGGAAAACACAGGCTACTGAGCTCCAATGTACTTACAGCAAGGATGACACACAGCCTTTTCATGTTAGCTGCTCCTCCTGTCTACATGGTGGTGTTAGAGCGCCTACATGGTTAGGTGCAGTCTGACACTTAGAAGAAATTTATGATTCAGTATAAATCTCCTCATTTACATACATCAGTCCCTTACTCCATAGTTACCACACTTACACTGGGCCTTTCACCTTAGCAACCACTATTCCCTGGTATTGTTTTCATTCTGCATGCCATTGACTATATTGGCAAAATGCAGATTTCTGGAAAATTTGACACCCCCCCCCTTTTTTTTATTTTTAGCAACATCCCGTTTGCACACCGCTGCCCTATGCTTCAATAGCTGAGATCGGCCAAAAAAAGTTGCATTTTAAAAAATTAAAAGTATTTATCAAGCCAATGGCCATATATTTGGCATTGGCATGCCTAATAAATATAATACATGCTTTGTTTCGAGCTGTCATGCTTCCATTTTCTAATTTGCAGAAATGTGTTCAACTAGCAACTGAGCACATTTCCGCTTCTTACACTATTCCTGCACAGACACCTGCCTGCTTGCTGAATCGTTAATTCACCACATTTTCATGGTTTTCACCAGCAAATGAGGTAATTAGCATTATGCAGTGGTGTCCGTGTAGGAGTAGTGTAGGAGCGCTCATTCACTTCCCGGCAGCCCTTTAATGAATCGCTCAGTGGCCATATACCATGTAGTAGCTGCTGCACTATTCCCACACTCCGTGTAGGGTTTAATGAATCCCGGGGATAGTTTTCAGAAATTTTTCAAAATGATAAGTGAGAATTCAATAAAGATGTCTTTTGTTTAAAAAATGTTTTAGTTTGAGAACTAGAGATTTTTTTAACCTGTTGCTTGTAGATGATTAATTTTCAGATATTCTTGTATGGTATTTTGCAGAGGAGATGTGAAAATGAAGGTTCTTGTCTGTTCTTATCCATCAGATATTTTGTTTGGTAAGCTATTTGTCAGAAATCAAAATACATTTTTTTTGCTCTGAAAGCATTTATTATGGTAGCTAATCCATGCTGAAGTTCAATATACTCAACTGCAGTGTTGTGGTAGAGCCAGAATCCAAGTCTCTGAACACTTACACCATCTACTTTTCTTGGCAAAGTTACATTAAATTAACATGTGACATATCTTTCATTGAAGCAAGAAGACACAAACAGATTTGAGTTCTATCACTGCAACAGGAAAAAGGAATGCTGTACTTGCATGACACTGCATGCTACATATGGGGTGGAGGCTATACTAATAAGGTATTGTTTTTTGGAAGAGATATTGAAGTAAATACTGAACGCTGTCTGGAAGTGTTTGACTGTTTTCCCTGACTCGGCTTCCTGAACTCCGGCTTCCACATGGAGTTCTTGAAAGTGTTTAATTACTACCTGTACTGCTCATCTGTAATTGCTCACACAGTTGGGTCTAAATAGTTCGTAGCACTGCTTCTCGTGTAGCTGAAAGCTGACATTAGGTTCTGGTGTACTACAACACCTGTTTTAACTAATTCCCTTAACTTCTACCTAAGCGGACCTTTCACTGAGTGTCCCTTCCTACATATGGACCTTCGAAGCCTATATACTGTGATTTGAGCTACACTGATTTAGTTTATTTAGTTTACACTGTGATTTGAGCTACACTAATTAGTTTATTTAGTTTATTAAGTATTTTTACTTATGTAATGAAATGGTCTAATATTGTATATCCTTACACTAAACTGCTTAATTTTGCTTGCTCGCTCAGTGGGTCCGATCAGTTACTAGCGCTGCCGCCCATGCAGCTGAAAGCCGATATTAGGCTTCAGTGGACTACAGAGACTAATTTTAACTAATTTTGGTAATCTCCCTTGCAACCGGATCTTTCCCTGAATGTACAAGCTTTACATGAGTCTCTGAAGCATGTATAAGGCATTTTTGACCTACACTAATAATTTATTTAGTGTATTAGTATAGTGTTTTTTTTTTTTTTTGGGTATGAGTGTATTACTTGCATAATTTTACACTATATTTGTTTAGTTGTGCTTGCTCGCACAGTGGGCCTGAATAGCCTGCAGCACTGACTCTGTGCAGCTGAAAGCCGGCATTAAGCTTTGACTGCCTCTGTGCAGCTGAAAGCTGACACTAAGCTTTGGCATACGACAAACACTGGTTTAAACTATATTTCTTCACTCCCACTAAAGCGGACCTTTTTCTGAGTGTATTTGCTAACATATGGTTCCCCAAAGCCTGTAAACGGCTTTTGTATAACACTAAATAGGTTTTTACCCTGATGCTTGAATCCTCCCCACAGACCAACCTTGTACTGAGTAAGTGTTAGCACAGCATTTGAAGAAAATGTTTACATGATGTACTACTACTGCAGTTCTAGCATAGTACCTGTAGATACGGTTTAACATGACTTACTAATACTGCAGTTTAATAATTAAAAATGTCAAATTGCTTTGTTTAATTCAGTGCTACTTCAAAATGGGTACTGAGCTATAGCAATATAAAGTAATACATTGTTGCCAACAAGTGTTTGGATAGACATACTTGCTATCTACTGATACTGTTTTGTGAATGTTTAGCCCATTTTCTATAGAGTTGGACTTTTGAAATGAAATTTGCTATTAATGGATGTGTCGCTGATTGATTAGTGTAATGTATGAGTAAGCTTACCTTGCTATGTGAAATCTATTGTTTCTCATCCCTAACTTCTCTCTCTTGCCTCCTCAAGTTACCTGTTCATCTTGTGCTACCTGCACTAGTCTTTAGGAGCATAAAGGACCCTCTCCAACTTATCGGAGGCTAACCTCACTGAATAATCCACCCTACAATCCCTCTCCAAAGGACACCAGCAAAGTATGTTTGTGGAATAATTCCTGCCTGAAAGACTTCCCACTATTATACCTATACTACATGGCTAGAGAAAGTCCTGAGCTAGGACAGCCAGCAGCCTCTACCCCCGTTCCCCCGCTGTACATCATACATTCTCTTCCCATCCCCTTTTTAAAACTCCCTTTGACCAGCAACCTTTTCCTTGTTTGTACTCTAACTCCCTCTCTTATCAGCCTTGTAATTATCAGACCTGTCCACTAGGGGGGATCCCTTACCCCAGCTATTCTCTCTTTCTTGTCTCTTATGCCCTGAACTTACATTTATTTTCTCCTGCTGTTCCTTAACTACTATTTAGTCCACTCACTTTACCCTCAATTTCTACTATCCACACCCACCTCTTCTAGACTTACTTCTCACTATTAACCAAAACAGTCCTCCACAGTCACCAAGCACAAATGAATCCGATTCAGGTAGATAAGGATCGACAGTTTAATGTTTCACAAAATGCCAACAGATGAATACCAGAATCTGGTATTCATCTGTTGGCATTTTGTGAAACATTAAACTGTCGATCCTTATCTACTTGCTCAATTCTTTTTTTACTTACTTCTCACTACCCTTTCCCACACCTGTCTTTTCTAACTTACCTTCTGGAGTCAGTCTTGCTGATTGTTTTTTACAACTGCATTTGTATCTGTCTCAGACCGCTCCATTCACCCTGCGGGCTCACTACGCTCCCCTCCCTACCCCCAAATTCCACCCACCCCAGGGGTCCTACTCTTATACTTACTTAACCGCACCTCTTCCTCTGCCAATTGCTTCTAGAAATTGCTAGCCACACCTCTTCCTTCTCCTAGTACTCCCAGAACACTCTACCACTTTTCCTCTTCTCTTACATCTGCCTTCTCTTACCAGTCCCTTCCATCTTACCACCACCTTCACATTTCTCCAACCTCACCCTTTTTACTTCCAAATTTTACCTATATATATCCAATAGTAAATCTGCACAATGTATAAACCTCCCACCCCATTACTTATACTACTTTTATTCACACTACTACTACATCTTCCTCTAATCTTTGCCTACTTACTTACTTCCTGTGAATATCTACTACATCTAGACCATCTCTATCCTAACAAGGAAACCAATGCTCTATCCCTTCCACTCTTTAACCATGCTAATATGACAACTTCACCCAAATACCTACTTGCAAAGTATCATAGAATATTACATATTAAATATTGCACCCTTAATCTCAGGAAAAATCTATTTCTATACAACAAATTCCCTAACCCATGCTATATAGGATTACTACTCTCAATTAAAGATGGAGATATCCACCCTAACCCAGGCCCAACAAATACTCCTAGTACTCTCCACAGCCAAAATCCCTACCCTATCAATTCCTTTAGTAATACATCTAACTCCCTCCAAGTAGCCCATCTTAATATACATAGCATAAACAATAAAGTACCTCAACTCCAAGCTCCAAACTTCATATTAATAATGCCAAATCCATCTATATCATCTGTATGTATCTTCCTCCTGGTAATAACATTGCCACCACGGAAAATATTCTTTGCTGGCTATCCCAACACTTGCCTCAAGAAACCATAATCCTAGGAGATATAAACATTGACTGGAACTGCTATTGCAGCAGCCTCTCTACAACCTACATTAACCTATATGGTTTTACTCAAACTATTACATCCCCCACCAGGATCAATAAAACTAACCACAAAGCTAGAATATTAGACTGGATTCTCATAAACCATCTCCCTCACAACTATGATTCAGGAACCCTCTCTGATGATATAAGTGACCACTCACTGACCTATATTATCAGGCACAAAATCCATATTCCCAATCCAACATCTGTCAAAAATATCAGATCCAAAAAGAACTTTAACCCTGAACTATTTGAAAAAGAACTAAGAGCTTGCAATTGGTCTCCCTTAAGACACCTCCCTTTAGAAGAAGCCATCAATTACTTTAACTCTAACTTTCTTGCCATTCTCAACCAACATGCTCCAGCCAGATTAATTAGAGTTAAAACCAAGTCTGCCCCATGGCTTTCAAAAGCAACCAAATGCAAAATGCACCTTAGAAATAAACACTGGGCCAAATGGAGAATGACTAAAAATCCTGTTGACCAACAAACCTTTAGACAGTTAAGAAATGACACTAAGAAAGCTATACTCTTTGATAAAAGAAATTACTACCTACAATTCCAACAAACTAATCAAAGCAACCCTCAAAAATTTTGGTCTAGCATTAACCAATTACTCCACCCAGGTCAATCCACCTCACCTAACCCTCAAAATACAGACCATACTAATCCCATGAATACAGCCAATACATTCAATACCATCTTTACTAATACTATCCAAACAGTGGCTAGTCAGCTATCAACTAATAACTTCACTATACCTTCATATAACTCTACCTCACCCCCTCCTTTTCATTTACAACCTGTCCCAACTACATACATTCTAAACCTCATACAAAAACTAAAACCATGCTCTCCCTCAGCAGATCAACTACCTGCCAATTTTCTACAGCTATCAGCCAAAGCTATAGCTTATCCTATTTCCATTCTGATCAATAGGACTATTACTGAAGGTCACATACCTAGCCTATGGAAAGTCTCTCATATTACCCCCCGCCATAAAGGCGGACACTCAAATGAGCTCTCCAACTCCCACCCTATTGCCCTTCTCTCACCCCTAGCAAATATCATGGAGAAATGTATCCATAGGCAATTACTTGACCACTTAACCCAAAATAACTTATTTTCCAGCTGTCAACATGGTTTCAGACCTTCACACAGCACTACCACTGCCCTCATTTCCTTTTCAGATTGCATAAACAAAAACCGTAACCTTAATAACCTTTCTTCAGCACTACTCATTGACCTGTCCAAAGCATTTGACATGGTCAATCATCAGATTCTCATCAACATACTAGAATCCCTATCATTAGATGCACCTTCTATAAAATGGTTCCAGTCCTACCTAGATAAAAGACAACAGGCAGTAATTTGACATAAGACTATTTCTACCCTCCAACCAGTTACCCTAGGTGTCCCTCAAGGGTTCATACTAGGACCTCTTCTATTCTCAATATTTATTAATGACCTTCATTTAGCCATCCCCCAAGCCACATGCATACAGTATGCTGATGACTCCACACTTATATGCTCAGCCAAATCCACAACTGAACTTCTCTCTCTTACCCAGAAGGCATTTATCACAGTTAAACAATGATTTACACAGCGTTGCCTTCTTTTGAACCCTACAAAACTAAACTCCTCCTCTTTAATCCAACTCACAAGTCATCTCCACTTGATTTCTCAATTATATCCACTAATGGCACCATTATATCACCCGACACAACCACCAAACTATTGGGTATCACCATTGATAACAATTTGAACTTTGACATCCATATCAACAATACAATAAAAACTTTCAACAAAAAAACTTGACTCCCTCTATAGAATTAAATCTTACCTCTCTCCCACAGCTAGAACAACCATAGCTCATACTCATCTAATCTCTACCCTCCTCTATGCTCACCTATTTTTACTAACCTTTCTAAAAATAACCTCAGCAAACTGGAAACTTCCTACAATAACATCACTAGATTTGCAACAAGCAACCCTTACAGAACCCAGCACTGCATAAATATAAAGCAGTTTGGATGGCTTGAACTACAAAACGTGATTAAATTCCATCAACTAACCATTGCCCATAAAACTCTTTATAAACCTTCCTGTACTCCTATTCTATCTACCCTCATCACTCCATACACAAATCTGAAATCACTACGTTCCTCACACAAAAATCTCCTATATACCTCTAAACCTAACAACAAGGCTGGTGAATCTCTCTTCTCTAATGCTGTTGGAAAAACCTGGAATCTTCTCCCCAGCAACCTTTCCTCTCTTCCCTCTCTATCACTCTTCAAAAATAGACTAAAACTCTACCTTAGAACACACTGGTTGTGCCCCTGTACTAAACCTGACTAGGCTTCTATCCACCTAATTAAACTTAGCTCTGCCTATCCCTCACTACTCATAAACCAATACTTATTATTTTACCTATAAATATAGATTTCCTCCTAAACAACACTGTGCCCAGTCACTCTATACACTTCCTACTGAAGAATATTTTTTCTTTACATTATACTTGTATATAATTAACCTGCCTCCTCTTTTGACCTTAGTCTTTCTGTCTATCTATATTTTAGACCTGCCTATTGTATAGTATAAGCATTCTTGCACTATAAGTTTTTTTTGTCCTCACAGTATTTTATGTTGTAACCTGTAATATTCATTGTTTACAACTAATGCTGCTATTTAGTCTTTTTTTTATTTTATTTTTCTCTTGATGTACCTGCAATCTGCTTGTTTAATATGAATATTTTATTTAGTCTTATTCTGTATATTGAGTACTAAGTTTTTCATTTATCTGTATTGGTGCTTATCTCCCCGGGCCTCTACTGAAAATGGACATGTATCCAGCTAGACTAGCCCGGTCAACAAATGTAAAATAAATGTAAAATAAATAAAATAAAATAAAAGTTGACATGACTGTAAAGGCTCTCATAGCACTTTATGAAAAGTTTGGGGAAATTGTACTGAAACACAAGTAAAAAAGAGTCAATAAATCAAAAGCATACTATAAGCATTAAATAAATATAGCACCTGATGAAGATATCAGGGTCTATATTATATGAACGATAGTTCAGAATGCTCTGTAGAGCGAAAATGCTGGACCTTGAGTGCTTCTTGTGGGATCGCAGTATAGTGAAGGTTGGAATATTTGTCCTATCCTCACTGTAGTGTGATCTCGGAGTTGGTATATATATTTAGCAGGGGGTGTTGGGGGTGTAGCACCCCACAATAAGAAGTTCAAAGTCTGACATTTTCTCCCTTGAGAGCGTTCAGTATTAGGAATGTTTTTCATATAATATAGACCAAAGATATCCCATTACCTATCAAATAACTACCTTAACTTTCCTTTAACTTCTACTTGTTTTCAATAGTAACCTCTCTTATCCTTCTCAAATATCATTATTTTTCTCTTACTCTCCTACCTCAGCTGTGAATAATAAAAAGAGATTACACTTAACAGTAAATTTATTAGTGAAAAGTTGTAGTTACTTACTTTAATAGATTGTGTACTTGTGCTATTTTTTCTGACTGTTCTGTATTTATTCATCATAAATGTGTGTTTAAATATAATCAGCACCTCTTATACTTGTAAATCACTGTTGCAATATTGTTTTACATCCTAGGCTGGGACTAAAAATAGTCCATTGGGATCAATGTCCTTTCCCAGTCAACAAATTCTGTAAACAAATAAATAAATTAACAACTTGTGAAGATAGGTGAAGGCTGCCAGCCTAGCCAGATAGAACTTTGTAGATAATTCTGTCATTTGTAAATAATAATGCAAGTGGCATGCTTGTTCTCTTTGCTAAATGTTGAACTTCAAAAATGTAGCAACAGTGCACTCTGCTGTAAGAAAGCTGATAAGTCAAGCATTGTGAAATTCTTTGATCTAAAACTCGGAGCTGAGATACCTAGAGGGAGGCATTCTGCCTATTGTTTTGAGGCCAGAGTTAATGGCTAGAATTTAAATGTATACTTGAGAACATCCAACTCACCAGCACTGCCTATGTTCTATATGTAAGTTTATTTTAGAACTGTGTTTTCTCTTAGATATAGTTAGGAAATAGGAAGATTAGATTAGTTTTTTCTGGGTATATATTAGAACACCGAACATTCAAAATGTCGAGTGTTCTAATATTGAACCCTAGCAATCGAAAAAAAACCATTGAACATTCGAAACAGCGAATATTTTCCTAGGGAAAAAATTTGCTGTTCCAAAACACATGCACACAGCACAAGCACACCAAACAAACAGCAATCCACACACATACACCTAAACTCTTGCACCTAACCCTACACTAAGCTATACATATACCACTAACTATCCACTTACCTTAACCCAAACCCTAACCCTAAGGTTGGTCACTATCGCACAGTTACCTCACCTGCGCCCTAACCCTAACTCACCTAACCTGCCCTAACCCACACGTACACACAATCGCACACTTACCTGAACCCAACCAGTAACTTTCCACCAGAGCGCTGAAAATAATGAAGCAACAGAAACAGACAACCGAATTCTTTCCCTAGGAAAGAATTCGGTTTCCTGTTACTTCGATATTTTCAGCGTTCGCAGAAAACGGGTCAATATTAAAACACTCAACATTTCAAATATTCGGTGTTCTAATATAGACCCTTTTTTTCTATATTGATGTCAGAACTTTTCTACTGTATTATTTTAAGTATTTCTCTGTGATCTCTGAACTCTTGACTAGCACTGTATAGTAAGAAGTATTGTCTTATGTTTTTATTATTTATTACTAAATATTAAACCTTTCAGCTGTGGCTGTCTTGTCTACAAATAATTTAATCTCTAGAGTACATTGCATGCATATAATGATACTGACCAAGCCACTCCAATAAGCCTTGACTGTTCAGTTGCACTTACCATTTGGATAATAATATTGCACAGTATAATTGGACACCCTTTCATAAGGGCCTTTTAGTAGCTGATAAATATTAGTGGGTGGCGGCAAGTGGTACTACTGTATAGTCTGGGTAAAAGGGGCACAGCTGAAGAACCTGTGCCAGCCTTCCCCATCAGTATCTGTGTGGTTGTATATAACGCTTATCTCAAAGTGTGTGTATGTCAGCTACTTGGGCAGAGACATGAATCACTGGTTGGACAGAGAGGGTGCTGGAGGTTTTAGCTTGCCCACTAGGCTGAGATCTGGACCCTATAGCTGTGCCAGTGGTGAGTCTTATGGGGACCTAAGAGAAAGGGAGAAACCAGACTGACTGACTGTGATGTCTGTGTGCTCTTAAAATTGTACTTGTACTTTACTGTGTGTGTTTATATATCTATTCCCCTATGGATGCCCCTGCCTCTGGTGGTGAAGATTAAGGCTCCTTGACTGCTGGGCCAGTGCACAGTTGTCACATATTAATTGTTTGGCAGTGGTGGGATATCCACACCACATATTAATTGGTTGGCAAATACTAATTGGCTTCTAGTGGTGTGGGTAGTGTGAATTCCTGTAGCTTGTGTACAGTGATCACTGAAGGTGTTTTTGTACTCTAAATCAGCCATACAGTGAATACTCAGAGTTCAGATCACAATTGTTTTATTTCTTTTGTTAGCTTAGTTAGTCAGGGAGAGCAGGTAAGCATGTCAGCAGAGAAGTACGGAAAGCTGACAAGGAGCCAGCTGGCTGAGATGTGCCAGGCTAGGGGACTGGAGCATGGAACTCTGACTAAGGCAGACATGATTGAAGCTTTGGTTACAGCTGCATCAGAAAACAGCAACCAGGAGGATGATCTGACTGACCGTAGAGATGTACAACACTCAGGAAATGGACAGCTCAACCTTTGTGCAGAGTACTTAAAAATCCATCTGGAGCTAAAGAGACTTGAGTTGGAGGCAAGGCATTTGGAAATGGAAGCTGTGGAAAAGGACCAGCAGAGGCAGCACAAAAAGGAGATGCTGACTCTTCGCCAGAGTCATGGAGGTAATGCGGAAGGGAGTAACTGGGCCCCAGAAGCACAAAAGTTCAGTATATTTCTTCCGCAGTTTACAGAAGGGAATAATTTTGATAGTTTCATTTACATGTTTGAGAGGGTATGTAAACAGTATGATATTGACCAAAGGCTCTGGGTATGGTTCCTGACCCCTTACTCCATGGTAAAGCTGTAACTGTATTGTCTAAAATTTCTGATGAGGAATGATTTGATTATACTACTGTTAAGAAATGCTTGTTATATATAGGAAAAAGTTTTGTGAGTATAGACGCAATGCAGATGAAAGTGCATGTGAATATGTTGCTGAACTTAGCACTTATTTTCATAGGTGGGTGAGTTAATGTCAGGTCACCACTTTTGAAAGGCTGGCAGACCTTTTGGTGAGGGGACAAGGCCTTAATACTTTGCCTGAGGACATGAAGAGCTGGTTAGCTGATAAACAAAGGGCAACTTCAAATAAGTTGGGGAAGAAGGGAGACCTATACCTAGTAAGCAGGGCAGCCCTACACAGGAAAGGGACCCCAAGTACTGCCCATGGATCTAAAGGAACCCATGGTGGGCAGCCCAGACTGCCCCAACAGAATCTGCCAGTAGCATGGGAAGCCACTTGTCCAGGTACACATCCAGGACCTGGGGTAAATGTTTTGCATGCAACCAGTGGGGCCATGTGGCATACAGATGTCCATGGAGGCAAGGTGGGGAACAAAAGGTGAGGGAGCCAGTAAGTGGGAAAGACAAAATGCCAATAGTAGGCTGTCTTGAGACAACAGGGGTACTGGACTATCATCCTGCAAATGTCCTGATAGGGAAGGATTTTGATGAGGCAGTACTATGTGTTAATGCAGTTACACGCAGTCAGGCTTTGAGACAAGCATGTGGGTCTGGTAGCCTGGGGACACACAGACAGACCGCATACTTGCAGCCAGGACTGGTGAGGTAGTTACTTCAGGGAGGAAGCTATGCTGTAGCAGTGAGACTGAAGGTGAGCCACAGCTGCTTGTGGGTACTGATGTTCCCTTGGACAGAGTGACTGCAAAGGTAGAGGTGAGTAGTAGTACCCAGGTTGACAGTGAGGCACCACTATCAGAGTATGCCAGACTTCCTGTGGAAGGGGAGCTGGGAAGGGTTACAAAGAGAGAGTTGAGACAGGCTCAGCACTTGGAATCTACATTGCAGGCCTAAGGCAGGTAGCTAGTGAGGCACCTGACTTTCAAGGGATGGGGGAATCTGTATACTGGGACAAAGGGTTTACTCTATAGAGAGTGGACCCCTGAGGGAGGGCTAGAAGGTGAGGGGGTACAGCAGTTGGTAGTGCCTAGAGCCTACCATCTGGTGCTTCTAGCCATAGCCCTTGATATTCCCTTTGCAGGTCATGTGGGCATAAAACATACAAAGAGACATATTATGTAGAACTTCTATTGGCCTGGAATTTCCAGAGATGTAACAGGGTACTGCAGGACCTGTGAGCAGTGCCAAAAGGTAGGCAAGGCAGGAAACAAAGTGAGAGTTCCTTTGATGTCTTTGCCTGTGATTGAGGAGCCATTTCAGAGGGTAGCAATTGATATTGTGGGGTCTCTGAGTACCAGTATATTCTAGTGGTGTTGGATTATGCTACACAATACCCTAAGGCAGTGGCTCTGACCTCCATTGAGGCAGAAAAGGTGGCAAATGCTTTGTTAGAGATTTTCAGCAGAGTAGGTTTCCCAAAAAGAAATACTGACTGACAGAAGTGCCAGTTTCATGTCAGACCTGCTGGCCTGTCTGTGGAAGTACTGTGGGGTGAAGCTCATGAAGACCACCCCCTATCATCCCCAGACTAATGGTCTTGTTGAGAGGTCAAACTCTACACTCAAGTGCATGCTACGGGCATTTGCAGACCAGTTTAAGAGGGAGTGGAACAAATATTTGCCCCATCTGTTTGCTTACAGAGAGATTCCCAGGAATCCACAAGTTTTTCGCCCTTTGAGTTGTTGTATGGGCATAGGGTGAGGGGACTTGTAGATTTAATTCAAGATGAGTAGGAAGGTAAATATGAATCTCATAATGAGTCTGTTGTGACATATGTCCTAAACCTCAGGACAAGGCTCAGGGAAATCATGGGCTTGGCCCAAGAGAACCTGCCAGAAGCCCAGCAGCAGAAAAAGGTCTGGTATGACAGGAATGCTCGAGCTAGAGAGTATGCTGTAGGGCAGCAGGTAATGGTTCTCATTCCTGTCAGACACAACAAGCTGCAAGAAACTTGGGAGGGACCCTACAAGGTGGTAAGAAAAATAAGTGATTAATGTTACCTACATGGTATAACTGCTAGGCAGGAGGCAGGGGCACAAATTGCACCATGTTAACATGATGAAAGTTTACCATGATAGGGAGGCCCTTGTTCTGAGTACTTGCAGTGGATTGCAGGAGGAGTCTGAGGGGGATCTGGTGACTGATCTCCTCATTGAGGCTCGGACTGACACCTCAGTGGAAGGGCTAGCAATGTCCCAGCAGCTATCTCCTACCCAGGTTTGAGAAATCCGAGCAGTGTTACAGGAGTTTGGGGACATGTTCACTGGGAAACCAGGGTGCACCCACCTGGTGCAGCACCAGCTGGATAGAGGACCCAAAGGCCTATTAGGCAGGCCCCTTATAGGGTGCATGAGAGAGTCAAATAGACTCTGAGGGAGGAGATACAGGAAATGTTGTAATTAGGGGTAATTCAAAAGAGTCCAACAGTCCCTGGGCCTCCCTGGTGGTGCTGGTGGCAAAGAAAGATGGCGGTACCAGGTTGTGTGGACTACAGGAAATTAAATAGTCACACAGAGTCAGATGCTTACCCCATGCCTAGGACAGATGAGTCCCTAGAGCAGCTGGGTGAGGCTAAGTAACTTACCACCATTAACTTTACCAAGGGTTACTGGCAGGTGCCCTTGACTCCCAGTGCTAGAGAAAAGTCAGCCTTTGTGACTCCTTTTGGCTTATATGAGTTCACAAAGATGCCCTTTGGGATGCAAAATGCCCCAGCAACTTTCCTGAGGCTGGTAGATCATATCCTAGCAGGAGCAGGAGGGTTTGCCCTTGCTTATCTAGATGATATTGCCATCTACAGCCATTCCTGGCAAGATCACCTTCAACATGTCAGGGAGGTGCTGGGCAGACTATAGAGGGCAGGGTTGACCATTAAGCCGAGTAAATGTCAGTTGGGTATGGCAGAG
The DNA here is from genome assembly GCF_019279795.1 of Protopterus annectens. Classification (NCBI taxonomy): domain Eukaryota; kingdom Metazoa; phylum Chordata; order Ceratodontiformes; family Protopteridae; genus Protopterus; species Protopterus annectens. Next base: position 1,832,220,930 of record NC_056735.1, read on the forward strand.
ATCTCCTACCTGGGACATAGAGTGGGGAGTGGTAAGATCAGGCCAGAACCTGCCAAAGTGTAAGCCATTCAGGCATGGCCTGCACCTGTTACCAAAAAGTAGGTGAGGGCATTCTTAGGGACAGCAGGGTACTACAGAAAGTTTGTCCCCAGTTATAACAACATAGCTGCTCCCCTCACAGACCTGACAAGGAAAAACAGGTTAGATAAGGTTTGGTGGACCCCAGCATGTGAACAGGCATTCCAGAATCTTAAAGAAGCTTTGGGAGGACCCCCTTTGTTAACCAGTCCAGATTACAGCAAATAATTTGTTGTGCAGGTGGATGCTTCAAACCATGGGGTGGGGGCTGTACTTAGCCAGATTTCTTCAGAGAAGGTGGTTTATCTCAGTCATAGGCTCCAACCCAGGGAGGAAAGCTATGCAGCTGTAGAAAAGGAATGTCTATCCATAGTGTGGGCACTGCAGAAACTTCAGCCTTATCTGTATCGAAGAAAATTCACTGTAGTTACAGATCACAATCCCCTAACATGGTTAAACAAAACTAGCCAGCAAAATGCCAAGTTGCTAAGATGGAACCTAGGGTTGCAAGCATATGGTATGTCAGTGCAGCAGCACAGTGGGATTAACAATGCCAATGGAGATGGGCTCTCAAGACAGGGAATGGGGTAAGGTATATTTAGATAGACCTAACCCTCTCAAGCAACATTTCTCAAGGGTCACTTGAAAAACTAGCTTGCATTCTCTGTGTGGGGGGGGGGGTGTAAAGATAGGTGAAGGCTGCCAACCTAGCCAGATAGAATTTTGTAGATAACTCTGTTATCCATAAATATTAATGTAAGCCACATGCCTGTTCTCTTTGCTAAATGTTGAACTTCAAAAATGTAACAACAGTGCACTCTACTGTAAGAAAGCTGATAAGTCAAGCATTGTGACATTCTTTGATCTAAAACTCGGAGTCAAGATGTCTAAAGTGAGGCATTCTGCCTATTGTTTTAAGGCCAGAGTTAATGGCTAGAATTTACAGGTATAATTTCTTTTATTGCTCTGGCTTCCTGACCAGCTGCAAGATCAAAAGGGCTATTAACCTCTGAGTTTCTGTTAGCCTGGGAACCAGAAAGAAATTATGTGATCTGAAATGAATCAGTGGTACTGTGTTATCAATTTAGGGACAGAAAGAATGAGAGCATTTGAGTATTTTGTCTTGAGAACATCCAACTCACCAGCACTGCCTATGTTCTTTATGTAATTTTATTTTAGAACTGTATTTTCTCTTAGATATAACCAGGAAATATGAAGATTAGATTAGTTTTTTTCTGTATTGATGTCAGAACTTTCTGCTGTATTATTTTAAGTATTTCTCTGTGATCTGTGAACTCTTGACTAGCACTGTGTAGTGAGACATATTGTCTTGTGTTTTTATTATTTATTATTTAATATTTTTAAACCTTTCAACTGTGGCTGTTTTGTGTACAGATAATTTAATAATTTAAGCTCTAGGGTACATTGCCACTCCAATAAGCCTTGACTGTTCAGTTGCGCTTACAATTTGGATAAAAATATTGCACAGTATAATTGGACACCCTTTCATAAGGGCCTTTTAGTAGCTGATAAATATTAGTGGGTGGTGGCAAGTGGTACTACCATCTAGTCTGGGTAAAAGGGGCACAGTTGGAGAACCTGTGCCAGCCTTCCCCATCAGTGTCTGTGTGGTTGTATATAACCCTTATCTCAAAGTGTGTGCATGTGTGTCAGCTACTTGGGCAGGGACATGAAGCACTGGTTGGACAGAGAATGTGCTGGAGGTTTTAGCTTGCCTACTAGGCTGAGATCTGGGCGCTATAGCTTTGTCAGTGCTGAGTCTTATTGGGGACCTGGAGAGAAAGGGAGAAACCAGCCCCAGACTGACTGTGATCTCTGTGTGCTCTTAAGGGAAATTTTACTTTACTGTGTGTGCATTTATTATCCTTTCCCTATATGGACACCCCTCACTGGTGTTAGTGGTGAGGATTGAGGCTCCTTGATTGCTGGGGCAGTGCACGGGCATCACACAACTATATTGCTATTTTACTTTTAACATATCTATACACTTCAGATTTTGCCACAATATTGCATTCTTTGAATACCTATTAATATTATCATTTTAAGATTACTAGATTACTGCCATAATTGCATAGTGTAATATCACAACAGGATTTAAATAAAACATAGGTTCATAAGTAAGTACTAGGCTAGCACCCCTAGTGCGCCATTTTAAGTCTAGCCAGTTTCCCTTTTTGTACTTGAAGTAACCTATCCCATTTGGTTATAGATTGACCTTACCTATCCCATGGTCATTAATTACATATAACCCCCATACCTTTTAACTTCTTAGAGCATAAAATCTGGACAAAGCCATATATAATGTGGGGGGGGGGGATTTTTAAATACTGCTCTTATAAACTTAGAAAGTTGATAGAATAACATGTTTTCCATTAGCATGAACTTTCTGAATGGTGTGGAGTCTGAAACTCAAATGCCTGTCATTATTTCCTGACCTCCATCCTTAATAATTTGCCCCCAAAAATGTATGTGGAACAGACCAAAAATATAAGGCACAAATCTGTGCATTTTGTGAAAATCTGAACAGTTCAGAGATATGATAATCCCTGATAAAAATAACTGAGATCATACCATAGACAATTTGAGGGGACCCAAGCATGAGATAAAGCATTTAGGAGTTACCTCTTTCCATTAGTAGTATAGGGAGCTGTCCTGGGGTAAATTTTCTGTTTCTTATCCATAGATATAAGATGCACTTGAATATGGAGAGGAATTAACTTTGTTTTATGTGGATGGGGAGTCTGTTCCAAAGCAGCAGTAACCTATGTCAAATATATCTGTGCCTCCAAACTGTTCTGTTGATGTTGCAGATGAGGTTTAGATCCCTGCACTGAGTATTTCCAATGTCATTTGACTTGTTGATGTGCAGTAAATCCATAACTAATGGGACACTTTGTATGCCAGACACAGGTCATCGCTTAGCAGTCTGTAGGATACTGAATACAGTGACAAGGCTTTGAGTCAGTCCATGTAGTTCATGTTATTTAAGCCTTGTAGCATTCAATAAGATATCTCTAAGGACATTCCAGTTCTGGCACGTGTTGGGACAGGTATATGCCAAAGGGGGGCATTATATTTAATGACTGACCTAGTATGGGCTGAATAAGGGGAGGCAATGATATCCTAGATCTAGACACAATCCCTTTGCTTATCAGCTGTGCATTGTAGAATAACTTTCTTACAACAATATATACATGTTGGTCACAAGTTATGTCACTGTCCACATAAGTTCCCAAATCATGAACAGCTGGGTCATGTTTTAGAGGAGTATTGTCATTGGAGTAATTTTCTGGGGTAAATGACTTCCCAAAGGATACAATAATCCATTTCTGGCATTTAGTTTCAGACCATTATTTTGACACTAGTTATTTATTTGAGACAAACCTTACTAAAGGATGGGTAAGTCATTTAGAAAATCTCCCAGCACAGAACTTTGGGGGACTCCATTTGATTACCTGCATCTTATCTGTGAGTCAGTTGGCAATCTAGTGGGTGACAGAGGGGTTTATTCCCAGTTTACTTAGTTTTTTACTATGGCTGACTGGGGAATTCTGTCAAAAGCTTTGGTCATGTTGAGGTATGGGGTGTGTACTGTTTTACCTTTATCCATTGCTTTGATGACTTTTTCAAGAAAATCCACATGATTGAATAAGTATGACCTGCCTTTGACAAATCCAAACTGAGATGGGTCCAGTGTTTGGAGGTACCCTATGTCCTGATTGATTTATTCCATGATAAGTCTTCCATGGCTTTGCATATGAGGGTGGTCAGACATATGGGTCCTCCCTATGACTGTTCTCCATTCACTTGGTACAGAATCTGTTTGAATGCTGAGACTGAACAGTGTTGTTAGGGGTGTGGCTAAATCATGCTTCATGCTATTTAAGATGCATCCAGGGATATTGTCAGGACCCATCAATGCAGTATTTTTAGCTTTTGATAGCAGTTTTAGGGCTTGTTCTTGTGTGATAGCTTGAGATGAATCAGTTTTAAGTATATCTCGAGAGAAACATGGAGGGGAGAGAAGGGTAAAGTCAGAGCTATATTTATCGGCCACTGGCTTTGCTATATCTTCAGCCTTTTTTAATTTCTCCAAGTCTTTTGGATTTCTAATACCATGATGGATTGTCCCCAAGTCAAAGTATGGTTGAAGTTCATGAAATTAGTATGATTTCAATCTTTGATGTTAGCCAGAAGTGCTCTTTGCAGCACCTGCAATGTGCCAAGTAATGACTCATTCTGCAATTCGTATGGAGTTACATATATTGGTAACATATCTAAGAATGACTGCAAATTCTTTTTTATAAGACCCATTGCTCCTACTACTGTTGGAACTGTCTGGGTATCCTTCTTCCACATTGCCCTCATTTCTGTCTACAAATCCTGCTGTTTTATGACTTAGTGTCTCTCTGTACGTAAAACACTGTAGTCTCTGGGTGTAGCAATTTCAATGATCAGTGCTACTTTTATCTTGTCGTCATGGACTACTATATCTAGTTTTCTTGCATCTGTTTTTTTGAACTGTTGGTAATGGGTGATCCCATGTGAGTATAAACTCCATCATTTTCTATAATGATTTGTGGCTCGAGTTTCCAGTGTTTTCATCTCCCTCAATATTATAAAGTTTGCAAAATCCCCAATGCAATAGTCTCACCACATTATTATGTTTTTCAGTATACAGTCCTTCTGCCATTAGTATATCACAACCAGCAACAAGATGTGTGACTGCTTCCAGTTTTATTTTACAAAACCTACATTTGTCTGTTTCTTTCATATGTTCAATGGACTTTGTAAATAAACATGTACATAGTTCTCTATCTTGGCCTCTGCATATTAGCTTTTTGTCTTTTGGCTTAAATTCACCTTTCCTTAACCATTCCTGCATTTCATTCTGATCAACATTGGTTGTTCCAAGACTTTTCTGTACTTGCAACTAAATTTATGCATTTTCCGTATTTCTTGCAGTGTCATCTGATCCTCCACCTTATATTCTTTCTTTTGTTTTTTTTTTGGCACATTCAGTTGCTTCCTGATTTTTATCTACTTCTTGTTTGATTTCTATTCCTGCTTGATGCTGATCTGCTTTTTCTAAACTAAGCAGGGAAGTCATCTTAGACTTATGCTCCTCATATTTCAAAACTTTCACTACATTTGGGTCTTGTGAGGTCAGCAGATAGGTATGAAGTCCTACAATTGCAGATCTATACATGTAATCAATTTCGAGGAGGCCCATACCTCCCTCCGAACAGTTATATAGTCTTGGTATGCACTGATTTTTATAAAATGTTTGATGAGCATGAAGGATACTTCTTGTTTTCATGCCCAACTTATCCAACACCATTTGGGGCCAGTCAATAACTTCAAAAATGCAAGCTAGGACAGGAAGAGCAAATTGGTTTATAACTTGGAATTTGTTCCTAGATGTCAACGCTGTTTTCAGTATTAATTTTAGTCTTCTAAAATATTCCTTACTTTTGTTCATGTTTTATTGTTGATCCTTCATCAGTTCCAAAATATTTATACACTGCCTCTTGCTCAAGTTCTTTTATATAACATTTATGTCACAAACTGATGTTTTCTTGGTGCTGCAGCGTTCCTACTTTAAAGGCTGCTTTTGCACATTTATCAAAATGAAATGACATTCTTATATCATCTGAAAAAGTTCTGACCACTTGCAATTGTACTTTCAGACAGTTCCTCATCTGATGAACTATACAATTTTGAATCATCCACAAAAAGAAGATGAGAAGTCTTTACACTTTGTTGTTTTCTGGAAGCCAAGTTATAGCCATGACCTAATCTATTTAGTAGACAATGTCTGCAAAGTGAAGGATATAATGTAGAAAGTTTAACACAGCTTATATCACAGCATGGTGGAACAACGAGTACCCCAGGTAAGGAGAAGCAGGAGGAGCAGGAGACAACTGATGAAGAAATATGGACATGGGAAAGAGAAAGAGATGTAATATGGGGCAATATTTATGCAAAGGAGAAAGCAAAACTAATCAATATAAAAAGAGCAGCAGGAAAGATATTTGAAGAGAAATACAGGCAAAGGCATCCAGATATGGAAAATTTTACAAAACAAAAAATAAGAAAACAAAGATTAAAAGTAGAAAAGAGGATTAGTAATTGAGAAGTTAAAGAAATAGAAAGTGAGATTATGGATTACCTGCAAAGTGAAGGATTTAGTGTAGAAAATCTAACTTTGATAACATCACAACAGGATAGAGTAATAGATCTCCAAATTAAGGAGAAACCAGTGGAGCAGGAAACATCCGATTAGTTGCCATATGAAGATACCTTAAAGCCTTCCATAGGAAACCAGTACAAAAGTTTAGTTGGAGTTGCACAGCAAGGGATGAAACAGGAAACTGTGGCAACTCTGACACAGTCAATGTTGCTGAGTGATAGGCCAGTGAGTTCCCATATGGAAGAGCAATGGATGACACAGGATAAAACTGAGGAAAGTATGGCAAAGGAAGATGCTGTGGAACTTTCTATAAAATGCTCACAGGAAATGGAGAGCAGAGAATGTGTCCTAAGTTTAGAAGAAAACGATTTAAGAGAAGAGTTGCTTGATTTAATAGAGATGGACAGACATATTAAGATCGATGAAAGAAATAGACTACAGAAAGTCAGTAAAAACTCAAAAGTTAAAAGTCTGATAAAACAAATCAAACATGGCTTTTAGGATAGCTTGCAGGTTCATTCTTAAATAGGAACATTGTTTTTCCTTTTGTTAACCAGGTTGGTGTCTGTTCTGTATGCACATACAAATATTTCTGATAAGGGCTTTAACATTCTGCAAATTACTCTTTCTACTTTTGGTCAAAATTATTTTCCTTTTATTATAAAGCTTGTTGATATTATGGTTTGCCATGTGGGTTTGTTATTGGGGTTTGCCCTACACTTGTTCCTACAGGGTACAGCTGCATGTGTTAAACTGTTTTCATGCTGGTATAATGTGGTGGTATACATTTCTGTGTATTCAGTGGAGTTTACTGGGTTTGGTGGGGATTTGAATCTAGTCAATGTATCACTTAGGAGTAGGTAGCCTGTCTTAAAGAAATTTCTAAATGTACCTTGTGGGAGGGATTTCTGGTTTTAGTCTTATTTTGAAGGAGACTGTTTTATGCTTATGCTTTTTTAAAAACACGTCTTTTTTGTCAGTTTGTAAGATAGATAATCTATATTGCATACTGTGATGCCCATTACTGCTACAAATATGTGATGGCCACTAACATGTGTCATCCCCATGCTCGGCCAGTAATCAAGGAGTCTGAATCCTCACCACTGACACTGGAGAGGAAGGTGAACTTGGAATACAAATGGATACACTCAGTACTTCCAGATGCAGACCTGTCTGCATCAAGTACAATTTCTCTTAAGAGCACACAGGGAACACACTCAGCCTGGGGTCTGGATGTCTCTATATCTGTCTTCCCAGTAAGACTCCCCACTGGTACAGCTGTAGGTTTAGGTCCTCAGCAGAGTGTCCAAGCCAAATCCTTGCCCTCTCTGCAAAACAAGTTCATGTCCCTGTCCCAAGTAGCTGACACACACACACACACTGTTTAAAATTTAAATTTCACACACACACACACACACACACACACACACACACACACACACACACACACACACACACACACACACACACCTGGGAAAGGCTGGCACAGATTATCTGCTCTACCAGCTTTGCCCAGACTATAAGGTAGATTTACTACCACCAATCAGTTACTATAAGATTCTTAACAAAGGTGTCCAATTTTACTGTGCAATGTTAATACTAATGCACATGGTAGTAGTTCACCAACACAGCTAGGCCTTCTGGAGTGGCCCACAGAGTGTCACTAAATAAATATAAGTACTCTCAAAGGTTAGATACTTTCTACAAGGACCGGCCGCAATAAAGGTTTTAAATATATTTAATAATAAATAATAAAAGAACATGAAAATATTGAATATATATATTTACAGTAAACCACAGAGTTCAAATCTCAGAAAATATTGAAAGTAACATCAATGGACAGACTCATACAAATAAAGAAAAATACTCTGTAAACCAAGCTTCACTATATTCCTGACTAAATCTAAAAGAATTACTGTTTCCTCATTAAGTTACTTACTACTGCAAGACAAGATGCTGTGGATGAGGGTCTTTCTAGTCAAGCTTCCCAAACAGAATACTCAATACTCTGAGATTTCTCTATGTAATATCTAACATATAATTTCCAAGAGGGCTGGTAGAATGACCTCATCTGGTCACCTGATTCTAGGTTCTCACAATATTCCCCTTTGAAGCTCAGACAGGAAATTAGAATAGATGGCCACAATACACATCCAAATGTTTATGGCAGTGTCTGGGGCCTCCCCTCTTTTCAGTGAGCTAATAAACAAAGGCTCTTTCACAGACCCAGTGTCTCCAGTTCCATTCAGCACTGTGGGGTGAAATTTTAATGGTTTAACAGCTTGTTTAAATTTCCTTATTTTTCTTAAAGCTAACATTTGCTGTCCACTGTCCTCTAGTAAAACATATACATTTAATTCAGTTACAGTAATACACCTACATTTATTTTCATTTCAGTAAGGTGCAATGTTGATATATTTTAACACATGCAAACTTCACCAATACATGTTTAGCACAAACATCTGCACAAATCAGTTTCATATACAAATGACATACAGTTCTAATACATTTGTAACACAAACATCTTGTGTAAATCAGCTTGATATTCAAAGGACATAGCATTCTTTACAAAACTTCACTGCAAATACTAAACACAAGGGTCTCCCTGTCATTGTAAGGCTTCATCATGTTAACATGGTACAATTTGTGCTCCTGCCTCCTGCCTAGCAGGAGGCAGGAGCACAAACTGTTCCTCCTGCCTAGCAGTTCTACCATGTAGTTAACATCACTGAACTTCCTTACCGTATTGAAGGGTCCATCCCAAGCTACCGCCAATTTATCATGTCTGACAGGAATGAGAACCATCACCTGCTGCCCCACAACATACTCTCTGGCTTGAGCATCCCTGTCACACCAGACTTTTTTTTTGCTGTTGGGCTCCCACCAGGTTCTCCTGGGCCAAGACCATGAACTCCCTAAGCCTTGTTCTGAGGTTTAAGACGTATGCCACAACAGTTTTCTTGTGGAATTCATACTCACCCTCTCACTCATCATGAATCAAATCTAGAGACCCCTTCACCCTATGCCCACACAACAACCCAAAGTGTGAAATACCTGTGGATTCCTGGGGCACCTCCCTTTATGTAAACAATAGATGTTACAAATATTTACCCCACTCCCTATTATACTGGTTCGCAAATGCCTGTAGAATGGTCTTTAGCACAGAGTTTAACCTCTCAACAACAACATTAGTCTGGGGGTGGTAGGAGGTGTTTTTTAGGTGCTTCACTCCACAGTACCCCCACAGACAGTTGAGCAGGTCTGACCTGAAATTGGCACCTCTGTCAGTCAGTATTTCTCTTGGGCAACCTACCCTGCTGAAAATCTCTAACAAAGCATTTTCCACCTTCTCTGCCTTGATGGAGGACAGAGCCACCACCCCAGGGTATCTAGTGGTATAATCTACTGCCACTAGGGTATACATCTTCCCTTTGGAATTTGGGGTACTCAGAGGCCCTACAATATCCATAGCTACTCTCTAAAATGGCTCCTCTAAAGGCATCAAAGGAGCTTTGACCTTGTCTCCTGCAGTGCCTACTTTTTGGCACTGCTCACATGTCCTGCAGTACCCTGTTACATCGCTGGCAATCCCAGGCCAATAAAAGTTCTGCATGATACTTCTCTTGGTATGCTTTATGTCCATATGACCTACAAAAGGAATGTCATGGGCTATGCCAGATGGTAGGCTCTAAGCACTACCAACTGCTGTATTACCTCACCTTTTAGTCCTCCCTTGCAGATCCTCTCTTTATACACTAACTCTTTGTTCCAGTATACAGATTCCCCTTTTCATTGAGAATCAGGCACCTCCCTAGTTACCTCCCTCAAGTCTCTTAGTGTAGCGTCTGAGACCTGAGCCTGTCTCAGCTCCCCTTTGTAATTCTTCCCAACTGCCCTTCCACAGGAAGTCTGGTATCCTCTGACAGTAGTACCTCACTGTCAGCCTGGGTACTGATACTCACCTCTGCCCTTGCAGTCACTCTGTCCAAGGGAACATCAGTACCCACCAGCAGTTATGGCTCACACTCAGGCCCACTGCTACAGGGTAGCTCTCTCACTGAAGTAGCCATATCACCTCTCCTGGCTTCAGGTGTGCAGTCTGTCTGGGTTTCCCCCAGGCCACCAGACCCACATGCCTGTCTTGAAGCCTGACTTAGTGTCACTGCATGCACACAAGGCACTGCATTATCAAAATCATTCCTTACCAAGACATCTGCAGGGATATCCTCAAACACACCTATTTGCTTGCTTCCTTTTCCACCATCCCAGTCAAGGTGAACCTTGTCCAAAGGTATTTGGAATAGAATCCCTCATAAAGCTCTGACTGAAGTTGACTGCCCAAGCAAGTACTGCTCCTCCTTAACCACTGCAAGCTTCACAATGGTTATACCAAAGGTTGTGACTCTCTTGGCAGTGGCCTATTTTCCATTCACCAAGATCGGATATAAACTCCAGACAACTTACCACTGGCATTCTGTTTTACCCACTTGCTGGCTCTTCACCTTTTGTTCCTCACCTTGCATCTGTGGACATCTATATTCTACATGGCCCCACTGATTACATTTAAAACATTTAACCCTTGATCCTGGCCATGTACCTGAACTAGTGTCTTCCTCTGTTGCTGGCAGACTCTGTTGGGGTGGTTTAGGCTGCCCACCATGGGTTCCCTTATATCCATATGCAGCACTTGGTATCCCTTTCCTGTGCAGTGATGCCCTGCTTGCTAGGTATAGGTCTCCTGTTTTCCCCAAAGCATCTGCAGAGCTACATTCCCTGCTTGCTAACCAGATTTTCATGTCCTCAGGCAATGTGCTAAGGGCTTGTTCCTCTCACCAAAAGGTCTGCTAGCCCTTGAAAATGGTGACCTGACATCCACTCACCCACCTATGAAATAAGTGCTTACTTCAGCAATATAATCAAATACACTTTCATCTGCCTTGCTTCTATGCTCAAAAAGCTTTTTTTGTAAGCTTCAGGTGTTAACTTAAAACATTGTAATAAACAATGTTCAACTTGATCATAATCTAAACAATTAGTATAAGACAATTTAGGAACAACCGTTATAGCTTTACCATGAAGCAAGGGGGTAAGGAACTGTAACCAGAGCCCTCGGTCAACCTTATACTGTTTGCATACTCTTTCAAATGTATGAATAAAACTATCAAAAGTATCACCATTTTGGTACTGAGGAACACGTTTACTGACCTTTATTGCTTCTGGAGTACAGTTACTCCTTTCGCATTACCTCTATGACCCAGAGTCAGCATTTCCTTTTCATGTTACATCTGCCTCTCATTTTCTTTGGCTTTCAAATGCTGCAGTCTCTCTGTTGATTTTACTTTGCCCTCTAAATGTGGCAGTCTCTCTGCTGATTCTAATTCTAAATGTCTGGACTCCAGTTCAAGTCTTTTTAACTTCAGATGGATTTTTAAGTCCTCTGAGAAAAGTTGAACTGTCCTGATTCTGAGAGCTGCACATCCCCAATGCCAGTCTGGCTGTCTTCCTGGTTGTTGGTCTGTGATGCAGCTGTGATTAAGCCTGCAATAATTTCCCCTTTAGTCAGGTTGACATATACCAGTCCTTTGGCTTGGCACATCTCAGCCAACTGGTTCCTTGTCAGAGTGCCATAATCCTCTCCTGACATCCTTGCCTGCTCTTCCTCACTAACTAAGCTAACAAAAAGTAAATAAATAAAACTATGGTGATATGAAACTCTGAATGTCTACCATGTGGCTGCTTCAGAGTACAAACACCTTCTTCAGTGACCACTGCTTACAGGTTACAGGAGTTTAATATCCACACCACTGATCGCCATTGTGTGAGCATGTAATGGTCCCCCCACTGCCAACCAATATGTGATGCCCACCACTGCCACAAATATGTGATGGCCACCAATAAGTGTTGTCCCCATACTGGGCCAGTAATCAAGGAGCCTGAATCCTCACCACTGACACTGGAGAGGCTCATGCACTTGGAATACACATGAATACACTCAGTATTTCCAGATGCAGACCTCTCTGCATCAAGTACAATTTCCCTTAAGATCATACAAGGAACACGCTCAGCCCGGGGTCTGGATGTGGCTATATCTGTCTCCCTCCAGGTCCACAATAAGACTTTCCACTGGTACAGCTGTGGGGTAAAGTACTCAACCGAGTCTCCATGCCAAGTCCTCCACCACCCTTTCTGTAAACTCAGTGCTTCATGTGCCTGCACCAAGCAGCTGACACACACACTCTTTAAGATTTCATTTTCACACACACACACACACACACACACACACACACACACACACACACACACACACACACACACACACACACACACACACACACACACACACCACACCTGGGAAAGACTGGCACAGATTATTAGCTCGACCAACTTTGCCCAGACTATAAGGTAGATTCACTGCCACCAATCAGTTACTATAAGGCTCTTAACAAAGGTGTCCAATTATACTGTGTAATATTACTACATGCACAAATAGTAGTAGCTCACCAAGGCGGTTAGGCCTTCTGGAGTGGCCAACACAGTGTCACCAAATAAATATAAGTACTCTCAAAGGTTAGATACTTTCTACAAGGACCAGTGCAATAAAATATTTACATATATTTAATAATAAATAATAAAAGAACATGAAAATATTGAATATATATATTTACAGTAAACCACAGAGTTTAAATCATAGAAAATACTGAAATTAACATTGATGGACAGACTCATACAAATAAAGAAAAATAGTCTGTAAACTAAGCTTCACTATATTCCTGACTGAATCTAAAAGAATTACTGCTCCCTCGTTAAGTTACTTACTACCACAAGACAAGATGCTGTGGGTGAGGGTCTTTCTACTCAGGCCTCCCAAACAGAATACTCAATACTCTGAGATTTTTCTTTGTAATATCTAAAATATAATTTCCAAGAGGGCTGGAAGAATTACCTCATCTGGTCACCTGACTCTAGGTTCTCACAGTAATCCCCTCTGAAGCTGAGACAGAATTTAGCACAGATGGCCACAATACACATCCAAATGTTTATGGCAGTGTCTGGGGCCTTCCCTCTTTTCACTGAGCTAATGAACAAAGGCGCTTTCTCAGACCCAGCATCTCTGGTCCCATTCAGCACTGTGGGTGCCTTTTTAATGGTTTAACAGCTTATTTAGATTTCCCTTATTTTTCTTAATGTTAACCTTTGCTGTCCTAGTTTCCTCTATTAAAACACATACATTGTATTCATTTACAATAATACATGTACATTTCTTTTCATTTCAGCAGGGTGCACTGTTGATTCATTTTAACACAACTAAACCTCACCAATACATTTTCAGCACAAACATTTGTACAAATCAGTTTGATATACAAATGACATTCAGTTCTAATACATTTGTAACACAAGAATCTTCTATAAATCAGCTTGATATTCAAAGGACATAGGTTCATAGGTTCATAGGTAGGTACTAGGTTATTGGCCCTAGGGCCTATACAAGCCTCGCCAAAAAGGTACCGTGGCTTTCACCACTCAAGAAAATTATTTTCCTGTGCCCCTGTCAAGCAGAACCACAGAAGTGATCCCAAGGGTGAATTTCCTATTACAGATGCAATCATCAAGATTTTTCTTGAAGAGTGCTAATGAGGAGCTCTGTTTGACATAGATAGATAGTCTGTTCCAGAGTATGGGAAGTCTCTGGGACAGGAATCTATCCTTCCAGCATGTTCTGTTTATTGTGGTGACAAGGTTTAGGTCTCTAGAGCGTGTAGCTCAGAGGGATTGGGATTTCTTTAAGTGGAGCATGTCCAACAGCTCTGGGTTTGACATAGCTTTGTATGTTAGGCAGAGATTGCCTCTGAGTAGGCGATATGCGACGGAGTAAAGCTGGAGTTGTTTGTGTTGGTCTGCATGAGGCATCTGTTTGAGGCCAGTAATCCTCTTTGTGAGGTATTTTTGTGGTCTTTCCAGTTGTTGTAAATGAAGGGGCGTTGTACTCTATAATGGGACTAATGAGTGATGAGTAGAAGGGAACAATGACCTCTTTTTTTCTGGATGAGAAACCTTTTGTGATGAGGTGTGCCATGTAGAAGGATTTCCTGACCACTGTGGTGATGTGATTATCAAAGGAGAGACTACTGTCCACTTATGTCCCAAGGTGTCTTATCACACTTTTGGTGTTAAGTAGACTACCGCCTATGTGGTAGTTCATAGGTACAGAGTTTTTACCAAAGGGGATGACAATCCACTTTTTGCCATTGAGCTTGAGACCATGGCTTTGATACCAGGCATCTGTCTCAGTGAGGCCCTTTTGTAGGATGTCCACATCATTAGGAGTTTTGATTATGGCTCCTAGTTTGCAGTCATCTACAAATTTAGTTAGCCAAAGACCTTCTGTGTTAGTCTGTACTTCAGAGAAGTAGATACCTAACAGGAGAGGACCCAGGACTGAACCCTGTGGTACTCCACTTGTCACTGGTCTGACGTCTGATTTGGAGTCTGCTACTTTCACAGTGTGGGTTTTGTCGGTAAGCCAGTTGGCAACCCATCTTGTGACATAGGGATTTATACCTAGTTTAGTGAGTTTTTCTATAATTCCAGAGTGAGGGATGGTGTCAAACACCTTGGGGAGATCTAGATAGGCTGTGTGAACCACCTTACCCTCATCTTTGGCTTTGGTGACTACTTCAAAGAAGTCTATCAGGTTTAGGATAGACTTCTTTGAAGTAGTCACCAAAGCCAAAGATGACTACTTCAAAGAAGTCTATCAGGTTTAGGATACATGGTCTGCCTTTTACAAACCCGAACTGTGTGGGGTCCAGAGTTTGGAGATCTCCAGTGTCATTGTTTATGAGTTCCATGATGATATGTTCCATGGCCTTTCAGACCAGGCTCATCAGGCTAATGGGGTAGTAGTTCCTGGGGTCTGTTGTGCCCCCCCCCCTTTGTGGAGTGGAATAACCATTGTGGTGCACCATTCAATGGGCACAAAGCCTGAGGTAAGGCTATGATTGAACATGGTACTTAGGTGGAGTGCCAGTTTATTCTGTAATTCTTGTAGAAGGCAGCCTGGGATGTTGTCAGGTCCCATGGATGCTGTGTTCTTGGCTTTGGAGAGTGAGGTTTTTACCTGTGCAGCCATGATTACAGGAACTTTGCATTCTTCTGGTATAAAGATGGGCCCTTTAGGGGGTGAGAGGGGGGTAAAGTTAGCACTGAACTTATCTGCAGGGTGTTGGCAATATCAGCTGGTTCTGTATATTTAGTGTCATTGTGCTGTAACTCAGAGCAAATCTGAGTGTTGCTATTGAGATTCTTGGCTTAGCTATAGAATGCTTTGTGGTTATCATTAGAATCAGTGGCGATTTTGTTTTCATAACTAGCTTTGGAGGATTTTATGAAGGATCTCAGCTTCTTACTGAGGCTGACCAGGGAGTTCCTCCATTGTGGAATTTTACTCTTTTTTGCAACAGTTTCTTTCTTCTTTTGTAGAGTTTGTTTATGGCAGAAGACCACCAGATTGGCTTCCTTTTTTGGGAGGATAGCATCTTGGTTCTGTTATGGATAGCATGAACCATGCACTTGTGTAAGTGGTTATAAAGTGCATTTGTGTAGGATTCAGCAGTCGCACCTCTATTGTCCATCTGCATGGGTGTCGTGAAGTTTACCACTTCTGTCTTAAGAAGTTGGCTTTGGTGAAATCTTTTACGGTTGTTTTCCTAATGAGGGGTGGGAGCGGGATGTGGATGTCCAGGGTGATTAGCTTGTGGTCGGATCTGACCAATGAGGAGCTAACCTCTGGTGTGGAACACCAGTCGCCCAAGTTGGTGATGACCAGATCTAGGATATAGCTGCCCCTGGTGGGGGTGTGGATAAGTTGATCCAAGGCGTTGTAATTGATGATTTCCATAAAACGTTGAGCAAAAGAGTTGGTACATGAGTAGTTTTCCCAGTTAATGGTAGGGTAGTTGAAATCACCCATTATTAGAGTGCTGGGCTGTACCTTAATATTTTCCAGTGTATCAAGGAAAGAGGAGTGGGAATCTTGGGGCATGGTGGGCGGTCTATAGCAAGCTACAATCTGGATTGTGGTTTTGCCCAGAGTTAGTTGAACTTGGATAATCTTGGATGCATTATGCTGAGCAACTAACTAGGAAGTATGGCTATCCTTAATGAATATGGACACGCCTCCACCTTTAGTATTTCAGTCTGGGTTTGGTGGCCGAAAGGTGTGGTATGAATTATAGCCTGGTAATGCAGGGGTGCTCTCTGGAGCTTTGAACCAGGTCTCTGTCACTGCACAGATGTCAATGTTCTCCATTTTAAGGAGTGTCTCAAGTGAGTGCATTTTGAGATTTAGACTTCTAGCATTGAGTAGCATTACCCTCAGATTTTGCTTGCTTGTACCTGTTATGGTGGTGAATTTGTCATTTGCACCTTGCCTAAAAAAGGCACTATAGGGGTGGAAAGAGCCTTTGGCAGTATCTGGAATCCCAAGGGCGACAGGTGCAGGCCATCTCTGGCAAAGCAGTGTGGTCTGTCGATCATGTTATCCCAGGCAGACAGATACTGGATTCCCTTAGAATGAAACCAGAAGCTTAGCCAATTGTTAAAGTCAATCATTTTGTCCTTGTACTGTGGTATTATTTTGGGTGATGGCAGGATGCTGCTCAGGGCTAGGGTCATACCTGCCTAGGCTACAAGATCAGAGAGCTCCTCCATGTCTCTTTTCATGTAGTCCAGGGAGGTATGTCTCAGGTCATTCACACCAACATGGACAATGACAGAGTCATATTTGTACTTGTTGTGGAGTGACCTGAGTGCGTGCGTTATGCGGTAGACCCTGGCACCCGACAGGCAGCTGACAGTAACTTTTTCCTTGTTTAGCCTGGTGAGTGGAACATCAGTGTGCCTGACTATAAAGTCACCTATGACTAGAGTGTTGGATATGTTATGCCTTATGGGCTGTAGTTGAGTGGCACACTCTTTGTCCTGCCCAGACATGGAAATTAAGTTTATTGTGTTAGACCAGATAACACCCGACAAGAGAGGGGGAGACTGGGAGACTAAACTGGAATATACGGAGCTTATATGGCAACTGAGATTGGATGCAGCTAAATGGCCAGGGTTAAATGACTATATAAATTTAAGTAGTGTTTTGAAACTAAGAAGAGCTAAGTTATAACATATAACATTTAATAAGAGATCATCAGCATTATTTATTTGTATCAAATTAATTGTATTTTGCATTTATTCTGAGTATAGGGGGCATAATCTATGTAACAATGTTTGAATATTTAATACTTGATTATTATTTTTATTTTTAATTTTTGTATTTTTAACATTTGATTTCTATTCACCGCTATTTATTACTTACATTGTTTATTGTGGTATTCTATTGCACTATGTATTGCACACTAAACAGTGTTATAAGAATTAATTACTACAAATGTGGTTCTATGAGATAATATATATAACATTATTCATTTATTTATTCACAAATGTTTTGTGATTTTTAAATAATATTTTTTAACTACACGATATTTAACAAAAGGTATTTACTTAAGATTTTATGTATTTCATACAACATTGTGCTGTTTAATTTTCAAATTAGTCAGCAATTAATTTTAATTTTAACTTGATTGGTTTTAATTAATGAAGCACATGATCTCATTAAGAGACTTATAAATAAGGCTGCTCTGCCCTGCATTGTTATCTTGATAAAGCTCAGTATTGCACTGAGCGAAAGCGCTTGAGAGAAGGACTTGGACGAATTTTATGTCATGTGTTTGAATAAACTTTTTGTGGAGATTACCTCTGGCTTCATCACTGTTTCTTGCTGCTCTTCGCTGCTTTGGCTTACACCTTTTACTGAGTGGCACACTGAGTATGTGGGTTATGTATCATTTGGGTTGTGTTGGGGGGTGGAGGTTGCTTGCATTTCTGCTTTGGAGGTCCCGGTTGTTTGGGCAGATTTTTACTGAGAGCCTCCACGAATGTAAGTGTGTGTTTTGTGCTTCTGTGTGTGTGTTTTGATGGTTTAGGTTTTGAAAGACTATGTGATGAGTGTGGTGTGGTGCAAGTGTTTACCTTCTCCTCTTGCCTGTTTAGTCCAGTCTTTGGTGAAGAGAGCTTTGCTTCCAGTTTGGCTATATAAGTGCATCTCTCACAGGTCGTTGTGTTGGGTGGTAGGAGGAGAGGGTTGTCTGTGTACATGAGGCAATTGCTGCATTGTCCCAAGATACCCAGATACATCAGGTAGACAGAAGAAAACACCAGGAGCTGACCTTTAGACATGCCTGAATAGGTGCTTATTTATTAAGTACTAAAAACTGTTTTCCTCTAGACAAGTGAAGAAAGTTGAGTGCTGTAGTAATTGTTAACTTGCTTAGTGCTTACAATGAGTTCTGAACAAGTGCTGAGCTCAAAGAACAGATTTGAGTGGTAAAACTAAAATGCTGGCTAGTTGCTAGGGGAAGTTTGAAGAACAGACTTTAAGGCGTCAGGAATAGTTTAACCCTAGTTAAGTGGGGGGGGAGCTCAGGAGCTCACAAACAGTCCTGGACACAGCAAATCTTTATCTGGACAAGACCTGACACAGGAAAGGGGGGAAGCAAGCTTAGAATTTTTTTTTCAGTAATAGTGGAAATGGAGAAAGCTGGAACAGAATTTAATTCAATGTTAAGAATCTGAGTGGGTTGGCCTTCACAAATGTTCTCTATTAGATTGAATGAACTAATGACACTAGACTGGGAGGAGTGTCACAGATCAACTATACAGTATGGGCGGGCAACTGCAAAGCCACCAAGTATAAGAACACCACAACACTAGGAAGGGTGGGTGGGAAAAATTACAGTTCCTAGCTGTAGCCACTAAATGAAAGTTTTAAACAGATCAAGGAGCAAGCAGACTTTAGAGAATGCTTTTAACTGTAAACAGACAATTATAATAATGCACACTATTACAGTTCCTAGCTGTAGAACACAGAAACCTCAAAAAAATCAAAATTGCACAGAAAAGCTCAGATAAAGCACTCACAAACAGAAAATACAACTCTCAGTATGAAAAAGCAGTTTACAGTTAAGTAATTCAGTAAACATGCAATTAGAGTAATGAAACAGTATCTAGCAATGAAAAAATACAGTTAAAACAGTATAAAACAGTACATAAATGCAATGAAACAATAAAAAAAGCTTTATAACAGTGCAAAATGTAGTAGATCATCTGTATAGCACAATTATAAGTGTTTCAGAAGTACAGTTTAGTGAAATAAGTGTAAGAAATAACATCCTGCTCTTGGAATCTTAAGGAATTTCCACTTAGTTTCAGTAATGAAATACAATCCACAGCCGGAGCAATACAATACAATACATATCTTTGTTTACATAACTCCAGCTGGCTATGCTGGCACTTGTCCATATCATCACACATACTTCCACCATATGTGCTATGTTAAATATTCTAAAATGAAATGTACAGATTTAATAGGCCAAAACATTCTCATTCTTCACGTTTGTATAAGCTTTAAAAGATCTTAAATACAAAAATAGACTATGAAAAAATGGTTTCTGAAGCTGCACTGTATGATCACATTGTCCCTCAGACAAAATCATTATCAGTCTGTCTAATGTTTTTGTCTCACATTCACATTCTATGCATTGCAGAAGACATTGGCTGTCATTTAGAATGTTTACCCCCAACACTAAGACTTTCTTCTGATCTTGGTATTGGTTTCCAATTCTTAGAAATCCCTACCACAGTCCACATTTCAAACATGTGTCAGCACAGTAGGCTGTTTCACTCGTCTATGAAAATGATAACAAAATATTCATGGGAGTGGTATATGACAGTTAGCCATTCACTCTGCTCCCTGGGAATACCCATATAGATCTATTAGAAGTGCTCAGCTGAACAAATTCTTACTGTCAGTAGTGATTATTAACTTGACCAAAAGATTGGGTTCACCCTTTACTTGTAATGGATGAGATCTTGTTAAAGGTAAGTGCAAGGGAATTTAGCAGTTAGGAAGTGTTTGGGGAGTGTGTGTGTGGCTGTGTGTGAGAGAATATGTATTGGTATTAGTAGTGTAAGATGAGTGTGTTTGTGTGTGTGTGTGTGTGTGTGTGTGTGTGTGTGGGTGTGTGTGCCTCTGAGGTTATAGTAGAGGAGTTAGTTGGGGAATAGGTTGGGTAGATGTGCATATGGGGGAGGATGTTGTCATAATTAAACTATCCTTGACTAAAGAGCAAATGCTGCAGTACTGTTGGGGGGGAGGGGCATGAAATACCATGGAATTACAAACAATGAATACAAAACAAAATGAAATGACTGTTAATCTAATAAATAACCAAATGCTGGTAGGCAATGTGAAAAAAAGCTTTATTAGAACTTATGTGTTGAGTTAACAAACTCTTCAAACATCAGAAACATTACATAATGGATCAAGTAAATACACATATGCCCCTCCCACTAAACCAACAACAACAAAAAAATCACATACAATGGTGAGAGGTAGAATACTGGAGAATATAAAAAAATTGTAGAAATAGAAATATAGAAAATTCTGTAGTTGAACATCTGTGGAAATGTCATAAAGGTAATGTTTTTTTCTTATGAGACAGTTTCCTTTTGATGTAAAATATACTGAGCAATATAGATGTAAGTTGAGAGATAAGACAGAAACTATGTATATATTACACTTTAAGACGTTGGCACTTTATGGATCTTCCCTGGAAAAAAATTGTTATAGATTGTTTTTGACTGTGAAGGTCATATGTGTGTGTTTGATTCATTGTGTAATGTTTTTTGACCTTTAAAGAGTTTGTTAACTTGAGGCGCTTGTTCTAATAAATGTAAAGATGTAAAGATGGAAAGATCATGCAAGTAAGTTCGAAGCAACTCAATCATTTTTGTATTATTGGTGTTAAGACGGGAGATGGGAGAGCCTTAAAGATTGTCCTTTGACGACGTTTCCAGTAGGGGCTACCCTGATATGTTGACAGAAAATGTTTATACAAAAATAGATAATTACAGAGATAATAGAGGGACCCTCTATTTTTCGAGCAGACATAAGGACAGCAGTAAACAACTTAGAAATTCCAAACATGTTGTCACAAAACCCAAAATGCTTTTTACCTATTCCAGTAATATTTATCAGTTTTGTGATATAGTTAGAAAGAATTGGCCTATCCTATTAGCTGACAAAGGAATCAAAAAGGTTGTTGGGCAAGACCCTAGTTTTATTTTCAGAAATAATATGAATCTGAAGAGGATGTTCATAGGTTCATAGGTTCATACTAGGCTATCTGCCCTAGGGCATTTATAAGCCTAGCCAGAGTGTGTATGGCTTTCGCCACCCATTTTAAATTAATTTTGCTATGCCCTTTTTCGAGGTTAGTATAATGCGCTTCTGTCTAACAGTGACACAGAAGTGATACCCGGGGTAAACCTACGATCTCCCATCCACTCATCAAGATTCCTCTTGAAGAGAGTCAATGAGGGACTCTGCCTAACCTGGACTGGGATTTTATTCCAGAGTGAAGGGAGCCTCTGGGTTATGAATCTGTCCCTCCAGCATGTCCTATTTATTTCAGTGCTGAGGTTTAAGTCCCTCGGCATAGCTCGATGGGATTTGGATTTTCTGAGGTGCAGCATGTCCATTAATTCCGGGTTGGACATGGCTTTATAAGTCAGGCACAGATCACCTCTGAGCAGGCGGTATGCCACTGAGTAGAGCTGGAGTTTCTTTAACTGGGCAGCATACGGCATCTGTTTGAGCCCCTTGATCCTCTTGTTGAGGTACTTTTGGGGTCTTTCCAGTTGCTGCAGGTGTCTGGTAAGGTACATCCCAAACGGGCATTGTACTCAATTATGGGCCTGATGAGGGATGAGTAAAGAGGCACGATGACCTCCCCTGATCTCGATGTGAATCCCTTCATGATTAGGTGGGCTATATAAAATGTTTTTCTAACCACTTTGGCCACGTGGTTGTCAAATGAGAGATTGCTATCAACTTGGGTCCCCAGGTCCCTAATTACTTCTTCTGTACTTAATGGATTACCACCTATGTGGTAATTTGTGGGCACTTTGTTTTTGCCAAAGGGGATGACTATACACTTTTTGGCATTTAGCTTGAGGCCATGGCTCTGGCAACAGTTGTCTGTTTCTATGAGGCCCTTTTGGAGGATGCTTGTGTCAGCTGGAGAGTCTATTATGGTGCACAGTTTGCAGTCATCTGTGAACTTGGTCAGCCACAGTCCTTCCATGTTGGCCTGTACCTCCGAGAAATATATACCGAACAAGAGAGGTCCCAAGACTGAGCCTTGTGGGACGCCACTTGTAACTGGTTTGGAGTCTGACATGGCTCCAGCTATTCTAACCATGTGGGTTCTGTCCTTGAGCCAGTTTGCAACCCATCTAGTGACATAGGGGTTTATATTTAAGCTGGTGGGCTTATCTATAATGCCCGAGTGGGGTATTGTATCGAAGGCTTTTGCGAGGTCCAGGTAGGCTGTGTGGACCACCTTCCCCTTGTCAATGGCCTTAGTGACTGTTTCAAAGAAATTGACCAGGTTTAAGAGGCAGGATCTGCCCTTAACAAAGCCGAACTGGGTAGGATCCAGTGTCTGTAGGTCCCCAATATCTTTATTTATAAGGTCCATGATGATCCTTTCCATAGCTTTGCAGACCAAGCTAGTGAGACTTATGGGGCGATAGTTTTCAGGATCCGTTGAGGCACCACCTTTGTGGAGAGGGACCACTGTTGCTGTACGCCACTCTTTGGGTACATATCCTGTAGTAAGGCTGAGATTGAACAGTAGTTTTATGTTTGGGTTTAGTTCTTCTTGGATTTCATGTAGGACGCAGCCCGGGACACCGTCTGGTCCCATTGATGCTGTGTTTCTTGCTTTGGAGAGGGCAGCTCTTACCTGAGCATCTGAGATGTCAGGGGAGCAGCACTCTGCTGGGATAGATATTAGCCCTTTTGGTGGGGGGGAGTTTGCGCTGAACCTGTCAGCTAGGATGTTGGCTATGTCTGTGGGTTCGTGTATTTTTGTCATTTTGGACTAATTCTGAGCATATCTGGGAATTCCCACCCAGGTTCCTAACATAACTAAAGAAAGCCTTGTGATTATCCTTAGTGTCCTGTGCAATTTTTCTCGAAGCTGGCCTTAGACGATTTTATGAGTGCCCGTAGTTTTTGCTAATATTGATCAGAGACGCCTTCCCTTTTGGGATTTTGCTCTGTCATGTAGTAGCTTCCTCCTTCTATTGTATAGTTTGTTTATGGCTGGGGTCCACCAGACAGGACGTCTGCCTTTGGAGGATTGGGTCTTGGTTTTATTTGGGATTGCATGATCCATGCATTCCTGAAGGTGTTCATAGAATGCGTTTATAAAGGATTTTGTGGTCTGGGCAGATTATCCAGAGGCCCGGGGGCTTTGAAGGATTCCACCTCGGTTTTGAGGAGTGTGAAATTTGCTTTAGAGAAGTTTTTCACTGTGGTTTTCTGGGCATGGGGTGGGGTCGGGATTTGAATATCCAGTGAGATTAGTTTATGGTCTGATCTTACCAGTGAGGGATACACTTCTGGTCTGGAGCATAGAGTCCCCATGTTGGTGATGATCAGGTCCAGTATGTTTTCCCCTCTTGTGGGAGTGGTAACAAGTTGTTCCATAGCATTTGAGTTTATACATTCTAGGAACCTTTGGGCTAGGGTGTTGGAGCTTGAGTAATGCTCCCAGTCTATGGTTGGGTAGTTGAAGTCACCCAATATAATGGTGTTTGGAGAGACCTTCATATTTTCCAGTGTTCTCAGGAAGGCCGAGTGGGGTTCCTGGGTTTGGGAGGGTGGTCTGTAGCAGGCTATAAACTGGAAGGCAGTTTTACCCACTGTTAGTTGCACATGGATAGTCTCTGATGCTTCGTGCTGTGCCACCAACCTGGAGGTGTGGGTATCTTTGACGAATATTGATACTCCCCCTCCTTTTGTGGTTCGGTCCAAGTTTTGGGGCCGAAAAGCATGGTATGAGGTATAACCTGGTAGTGCTGGGGTGCTCTCGAGATCCTTGAACCAGGTTTCTGTTACTGCACAGATATCGATGTTCTCCATGCTAAGGAGAGTTTCGAGTGCGTGCATCTTGAGGCATTGAGTAGCATTACTCTTAGTTTCTTATCCCTTGTGATACCTATGGAGGTGGGTTTGTCTTTTGAGCCTTGCCTAAAAAAGGCACTATGGGGGTAGCAAGAGCCTTTTCCAATATCCGAAAGCCCAGGGGTGACAGGTGCAAGCCGTCCCTAGCGAAGCATCGTGGCTTGTCGAGCATGTCATCCCAGGCTGACAGGCATTGGATCCCCTTTGAATGACACCAATACTTAAGCCAATTGTTGAAATTGATAATCTTGTCTTCATACTGTGGCATCATTCTTGGTGAGGGTAAGATGCTACTCAAGGTCAGGGTCATACCGGCCTGGGCTACATGCCCAGAGAGCTCCTCTATGTCTCTTTTCATGTAGTCCAGGGAGGTACGTCTCAGATCATTCACACCAGCATGGACAATGACTGAGTCATATTTGTACTTGCCTTGGAGTGACCTGAGTGCTTGTGTTATGTGGCGGATCCTAGCACCCGATAGGCAGCTGACCATGACCTTCTCCTTGTTCAGCCTGGTGAGCGGGACGACAGTGTGCCTGATGATAAATTCACCTATTACAAGTGTATCAGGTGTGTTGTTTAGCCTTAAGGGCTGTGACTGTTCGGCACACTGGCTTTGTGAGCTATGTGTTGCATGTGTTTTGTTTTGGGGTAGCGGTTTCTTGGGTGTCTGCTTTGGAGGTCTCTGCTGCTTAGGCAGATTTTTATTTAGAGCCTCCAAGTATGTTTTTGTGTGTTTATGTGTTTGGTTTGCTGTCGTGGTAGGTCTATGTGAGACTGGAATTGTAGTGAGTGTGGTTTCCTTCTCCTCCTGACTGGTTACGCCAGTACTGAGTTGAGAGAGCTTAGCCTCCAGTTTGGCTATATGGTTGCATCTCTCACATGTGTTGGAATTTGTTGGGAGGAGGAGAGGGTTGTCTGTGTACATTAGGCAGTTGTAACATTGCCTCAAGATTCCCAGGTTCACCAGCTGGACCGGAGAGGAGATTGACAACTGACCTTTGGACATGCTAGAATAGTATTGGGAATTCCTTTATAATTGAAAAAAGGGCCAATGGGGAACAAGTTACTCAAGGGGAGTTTGTGAGGGTGTAGTGCTTTTAATTTTTAGTGCTGACTTATATAATTGCTTTAGTGAGCAAGTGCTAGGCTTTAGCATAGGAATAGGGTGTTTATTATGAGAACTAGATCAGTTCCCAGGCTCAAACCCAAATAAGCGGCTGCTCGATGAAGCTATGCACAAAATCACACAAAGCAGCTACAGCGGGTTTTATACAGGCGGACTTGAAAGAGCTAGAAATTGGCCCAAAACAGCCAACAGACTACCAGATTCCTGTGCTGGGAACACTCCTCCAGGGACAGATAGCCTGCTCCAAGCTCCCCACTGCCACTGGTGAACAAAGAAGCCTCCCTCTATCCAAGAAAGGAAATGGCAACACAGGAACTTTCCAAAAGTCCAGAATACAGCAAAGCCTGTATTTGGACTACTCTAGGTCAGGAAAGATGGGAAACAAGGATAACTTTTTTTTCTTTTGCAACAAACAGCAGGAAATTGAAATAAATATGTAACACAGGCTAAGCGCACTTGAGTGTGTAGCCTCAACAAGTAAATGCAACAAACAGGACAAACTTTAAAAGTGCAGGTGCAAAAACAACTTTAGACAGTTTAAAACAGTTCAAGAAGCAGAAATATTTGCAGTTTAGCTAGATCGGACAGTCGCCCAGGTAGTAGCAGGAAAACACTTTTATCAGGTTAGCAGTCGCTCTTTTAGCCTCTCTGCTGCTAGCACCACTCTGCAGGACCACGAGGAGCTTGGCTGAGTAGTATCAAGCGCAAAACCTGCCAAAGCGGGTTTTATACAGGGGGATTAGAAAGAGCTAGAAATTGGCCCAAAATGGCCAATAGACTACCAGATTCTTGTGCTGGGAACACTCCTCCAGGGATAGATAGGCTGCTCTAAGTTCCCCACTGCCACTGGTGAACAAAGAAACCTCCCTCTATCCAAGAAAGGAAATGGACAACACAGGAACTTTCCAAAAGTCCAGAATACAGCAAAGCCTGTATTTGGACTACTCTAGGTCAGGAAAGACAGGAAACAAGGATAATTTTTTTTTTCTTTTTCTTTTTTTCAACAAATAGCAGGAAAATGCAGTAAATATGTTACACAGGCTAGCACACTTGAGCGTGTAGCCTCAACAGGTAAATGCAACAAACAGGACAAACTTAAAAAGTGCAGGTGCAAAAACAACTTTAAGCAGTTTAAAACAGTTCAAGAAGCAGAAATATTTGCAGTTTAGCTAGATCGGACAGTCGCAGGTAGTAGCAGGAAAACACTTATCAGGTTAGCAGTCGCTCTTTTAGCCTCTCTGCTGCTAGCACCACTCTGCAGGACCACGAGGAGCTTGGCTGAGTAGTAACAAGCAAAACCTTGCCAAAGCGGGTTTTATACAGGGGATTTGAAAGAGCTAAAATTGGCCCAAAATGGCCAGTAGACTACCAGATTCTTGTGCTGGGAACACTCCTCCAGGGATAGATAGGCTGCTCTAAGCTCCCCACTGCCACTGGTGAACAAAGAAGCCTCCCTTAATCCAAGAAAGGAAATGGCAACACAGGAACTTTCAAAAGTCCAGAATACAGCAAAGCCTGTATTTGGACTACTCTAGGTTAGGAAAGGCGGAAACAAGGATAATAATTTTTTGTTTTGTTTTCTTTTTCAACAAATAGCAGGAAAATGCAGTAAATATGTGACACAGGCTAGCGTACTTGAGTGTGTAGCCTCAACAGGTAAATGCAAAAAACAGGACAAACTTTAAATTACAAGCGCAAAAGTGCACTAAAGTTGGCTTTAAAGCAGGGGGTTAGAAAGAGATAGGAAATGGAAGAGATGGAAATGTTGTGCTATGGCCCTAAATGTCTGGGGGGGAACCTTTCCTAAGAACTGGAACGTTTCCCTGTAGGAAATGCAAAGCATGCTCTTTTATTGTAAAAGATCAAATATTTGTTCACCCCAACACTGGGAGGAAGTTCATACCCAGGCTATTTGCCACTTGTAATAGTAACATCTTACTGTATATGGCAACCTGTGCACAATGTTATTATTTTTATACAGGAAAAACAACGCATCAGCTTAAGGAAAGAGTCTTAGAACACCTCAGTAATATAAGGAACTATGTTCATACCAATGCCTTGGCAGCACATTCAGATATTACAGGGGATAATGTTTTTTATTTCAGAGTTCTTCAACAGGTTAGAACTAGTATGAGAAGAGGTGATGTTAATAATTATTTGGAGAATTTAGAGGTAAAATGGATCATAGCATTACAATCCCATAGAGTTCCGGGCTTAAATGCAAGTGTTCCGTTGAAACCAGCATTAGTCAAGAGACGCTGAATTTGATTTGTTAATTACTAGAGACGTGATTTTCACTTGTATATATTGTCTGACTTTTTATATTGATAGTTTTATTTGGATCTGAAGATGCAGTAGCTCAGCGAAAGCGCTTATCCTTTTACAAATAAAAGTTTTTGGAAACAAGTTTTGGAAAAGACATTTTGCTTGTCTCTGCTCAGCTTTGTTGGTGTGTTCACATTCTGGTTTTTGTATTGGACTTTGTTGTGTGTGTGAGCAACCTTTGGCAGAAGTGTGTGCTTTCTTCTTTTTAACGTTTTACTTTTAGATAGATATCTAACACAGAAATTCCCAGTTCTCTAGAATTGTCTTCTTCTCCACATAAAGCAAAGTACATCTTTTACTCTATTCAAGCATAATCTGTACAAATGAATGGGAAACTGCAAGTTTACACCTGGTTCACCCCTGGTTTAGCATCCTTGTCCCTTACGAATAGAGGTAAGATGTAACGACATGTAAATATCTGCTTGGCTCTGGGTTATTATTACCAGAAATGCAAACACTTTGAGTTATTCATACCTAAAAAAGAAGGGCTAAAAACAAAATATTTTTTGGGATGCATCGCTAGGCTTCTGAAGTTCCTCACTAATCAATATCCCAATAATTAGGTATGAACCTATAAATCATAGCAGATGTAGTCTAATAAATGCATCTTTATCTGCTAAGTGTGTAAGTTTCTTGCAATGTTTTACCCAATTTTATGACAAGGTTTTACAAAATATTCCCCCAACAAGATGGTGCTTCTTCTACTTCAGTTTATGAGCCATTATTGATACCAGAACTTCCTGGAATAAGTGAAGTCTGATACTATTTATTTCAAAGGGAATCCTACAACTGGCTGCATGGGTATGTTACGTGGAAAACCTCAAAATGTTGAAAAGAAAACATCATATAAAGATAATTCTGAAGACACAGGGATGAAAAAAATCTGCAGTACAAAAAATGTAAAATCAATATTTTAATTTATTTAAAATGTTTGTCTTAAGGCAGTGATTCTATCCTCCACTGTATATTGTTATATTGTAT
Source organism: Protopterus annectens (assembly GCF_019279795.1). Classification (NCBI taxonomy): domain Eukaryota; kingdom Metazoa; phylum Chordata; order Ceratodontiformes; family Protopteridae; genus Protopterus; species Protopterus annectens. Next base: position 1,832,249,799 of record NC_056735.1, read on the forward strand.
CTGTTCCAGTGTTTGCCCTTAATGGAAATAAATCATTGTTACAATATTGCATACTCTGATACTCTTAAGGACATCTTTTTTGCACGTTAAGCTTAACCTATACAATTTACTGTCTTATTTCTGAAAGACACACTCATGCTTTTCATTCTTAATCATCATCATCAACCCCCTTTTTCCCATTTTCTACATGGGGTTGGGGTGTTGTGTTAACTGTCACCATCTCTCTTGATTCAATGCCACACTCCTGTCTTCTTTGACACTCATGCTTGATTGTCACAGATCTTCTCTCACACAATCCATCCACCTCTTTGTTGGATGCCCTTGTTTCCTCTTGTTTTCTTCCTGTCTGTCTCAAATCTTCTTCAACAGATTGTTTTTGGCTTTTCTGCACGTTACCAAACCACCGTAATTTGTTTTCTTTATTTTTTCTGCAACTGTAGCTACTTTGGCTTCTGCTCTTATGACTTCAATTCTTCATCTGTCTCACATTGTGCTCCCTACTACACATCTCAGACACTTCATTTCCATCACATCCAGCTTCCTCATCTGTTCTGCCTTTACTGTCCAGGCTTCTGTATCATAAAGTAGGACTGGTTACACCACTGTTTTGTACAACTTAGTTTTCAGCTTCTTTGGCATTCTTCTGCCATGCACTACACCTGACACTCTATGCCAATTGGCTGCAGACCCTCTGATTATAGCTTTAATCTCTTATTCAGACTTCCCTTCTCTTCAACCATCCCTTCCAGATAACTGAAGCTGTTAACTTATTCCACTATCTTCTCTTGTATCTCAGTTCTCAGCTTCTTCTGATTTGCCATTTGCTACCATTGCCACTGTCTTACATGTACCCAGTTTTATCCCATGCACCTTCAGTTTTGCATTTAATTATCCTATCCTTTGCTGAAGTTCTTGCTCAGAGTCTACCTTTAATGCCACATTATCAGCATACAGCAACTTTATTGATATGTTCCCTTCAGCCTGTTTGCTAATGTAGTCCATCACCAGTATGAACATCAATGGGCTCAGAGTGGAAACCTGATGCACACCCACTCCCACTGGGGACCCCTCTGTGAGCACTCGTAGAGTGTCTGTACTTGAGTCATTGGGTCCATGTACATAGCCTGCACTAATTCTGCCAATGCTTGTGGGACTTCGAACCACCAGAGGACTCCCAAATTCTTTTTCTTGGGAGCTTGTCATATGTTTTCTCCAAGTCTAGAAATGCCCAGTTAGAATTTTTCCTCATCTGTAGCTTCTTCTCAACTATCTGTCTCACTGCAAACATTGGGCCAGATGTAATGCATCTTGAACTGAATCCAAACTGCTCACCTTCCATCTTACTTTCTACTATCCTGTGTATCCATTTATCAATCACCCCCTCCAGAACTTTCATGCAATGTGACAGGAGTTTGATAACTCTGTACTGACCATAGTTGTGAACGTCCCCTTTGTTCTCATACACTGGCACTAGTATGCTTATTTTCCAGTCATCTGGGATATGCCTCTCACTCTACACTTCTATGAGTACCCTCAGGAGCCATTTTTCATCTATCTCACCCAGCATCTTTATCATATCTGCTGTGACCTTATGTGAGCATGCTGCTTTCCATGACTTCATTTTCCTTAGTGCTGTTCTTACTTCTTCTGTGGTGGGCTTCTCTTCTTCTTTCATTGTAGGCTGTTTCTGGAGCAGTACAGCTTCTGTGGGGGTTTCTTCATTCAGAAGCTGTTGGAAGTACCCCTTCTATCTGCCTTGGATGTCCGGTGAAATGATGAACAGGTTGTTGCTGACATTCCATATCTTCCCTATCTTTCTGTGTTTGTCTTGCAACCTGATATAGTTTCTTTGTGCTGCTTACTAAGTCACTTTCCAGAAGTTGGTAGAGTGCCTCTGATACCCTGCTCTTTGCTATTGCAACTCCTTTCTTAGCTACTTTGCTAGCCAGCCAGTATTCCTTCCTAGCCTGGTCTGTCTTTTCTGTTTTGCACTTTTCCCTGTGTTCCTTCTTTCTTTTGATGACTTCCTGGATTTCTGCATTCCACCACCAGCTTTCCTTATGTACCTTATTTCCATATCTGGCTCAGCAACATATATGTTCTGTGCTCCTGACACATGATGGTTTGAGGCGCCGTCATTCTTCGTCAACTCTACTTAATTCCTCTTCTTCTTGAGGTGCTAGAACCCTGACTAATTCCTTGAACTGTTGTGCTTTCTGTCCAGTCAACTTCCAGGTCTTCAGACTCTGTTGACCTCAGAGCCTTCTCTGACCACTGCTTGCAGCTGATTGTGCCAAACAGTGGTTTATGCTGTGGACTGACTGTTTCACTGGGGATGACTTTGCAATCATTGATTCTACCCCAGTGCCTTTTCCTTACTAGGAGGAAATCTACCTGAGCTGCATTTTGGCCACTCTTGTATGTGATATTGTGACTCTCTCTCTCTTTCTGAACCATGTCTTTGCTATTATCAAGTCATTTGGCAAACAGAAGTCTATAATGACCTCTTCTTCTTTATTCTTGTTGTTGCACCCATGTGGACCCAAACAGTCCTGATATCCTGTTCTGTCTGTCCTGATATGTGTTTTCAAGTCATATTATCAACACAAATTCCTGTAGTCCTTCTTTATCTAGTAGGTCCTGCAATTACTGTCTGAATGTACTCTTCTCTTCACTATCACCTCCCTGCTGTGGGGCATAGGCTGATATTATGAATACTGTCCTATCATTAGACTTGACTTGCCATGAGTCTATCATTACTTTTGATGACATTCCTCACTGCCTTCTGAAGCCTCTCACTCACCACAATTCCCATACCATTTCTATCCTGTCCTCCTCCTCTTGTCTACTAGACTCAGGATCCCAAGCCAAGTGACTTTGTTGCATTGCCCTTCCATTTTGTCTGCTGGCTACATAGGGTGTCCAGCCTCCTCCATACCGTTATGTCATCCACTTCCAAGCTCCAAACTGTCAGTGAACCTACACTGAGTACAGCAATTCTTAGTTCACATTTGACAGGTTGATTGGTTTTACTTCCTTCTTTTCTCTCAACAGAGCTATCCCAGGTATCACAGGTTGAGCAACTGGACACCAGCTGGCCAGTAGCTTATTGACTCAGGGCTGCTGGGCTTTATGGCAGGTGCATACTGGATAGTAAGAGCACATACACCCCTCCCACTGTTAGCATGGGTCCCTGGCTTAGGTCAGAGTACTCCAGGTCCTCAACCTACTTATCACTGGCAAATCGCCCATGCCCCTTTGGTGACATTAGTCGACATGACCAAATCACCTTGTGCCATACTTTTGCACCATCAAGTGGTTACCCCTACCGTGGTGTGTAGCCTGTGAATCTGTGTTCTTATATCTTGTGGATACTGCGCACCACAGTAGATGCCCAAAGTGGTTGGTCTATACAATTCTTCCCCCTATAAAACACCATGTAGAGTATGGGCTGCTGCTCACAGCTTCATTAAAGTTTGGGATGGAAACAGCATGTTTTTTGGAGGTTAGAGGAACCCCACAGAGACACAAGGAGAGCATGCAAACTCCAAACAGTCATTGGTTGGATGTCAGGATTGAACCTTCTTAATTTCAGTGCTTCCAATCCTTTTAGAGTTTTCTACACTGCTCATCATATGTCACATAAATTTTGTCTTTTGCTACATGTTTGACTTTGTTTACTGGGCCAATTGCAATGCAAAAGCTGGGAGCTAAAATGACACATTGTCTTACCCCATGGTACACTTTCTGAAGTTCCCCTCTAAATTCCTCACATTTTACAAACTTAGTTTCAAAAATGACAAAGGTTTTGTTCCCTTGGGTGTGGGAATAAATGTTATAATTTACTTAATTTAATATAGCTAATAGCTGTGACTGCATCAACAGAAACCAAATAAACTTAAGAATTCTTCATGTTCCCAATTTCAGAAATATGTTTTACAACTGTACACATCTGCATACATCTGCTAATGGCCATTAATTTACAATAGAATTTTTAACCCTCCTTACTATCCTCTTCAATACTTAGATCTGTTACATTTTTCATTTTTGGCAAGCATTATATAGTCAGAGTAACTGCTCTAATTTTTGCAATTTTTCATTTATATCTTTCTTAATGTCTACAAAGCTCTTGTCATTTTTGCTAAGAAAGAGTACTGTAATCATATGCATTTGCCAGTATTAGTGCTTTCCTTTATTTCATGATTTACGTGAATTACTGGCAGAAAATAACACAAAATTTTATTTAAGACCTAATCTTCTTAAAATAAGCATACATTGTCCTCCACTATCCTCTCATTTTAAGCATCATCAAACAATAAAGCAGCACTGTACTTTGACCCACTGTACTGACAAGTGTAAGGTAGCCTTAAAAACAACTTAACATTAGCCTTAAAGTTAACCCTTTACCTCCATGCTTACCTAATTAGAGAGGTTATAAATGCGTACAAACTTAACCCACTGATGTCATTGTGGTTTATATAAAACCTCTAAGGAAAAAAAACTTGTCGAGGAAAGGAGAAGTCAGATATAATTGTTATGCAACATCTGAATGCACTCACGCTTTTCTGTGTGTGTGTGTGTGTGTGTGTGTGTGTGTGTGTGTATATATATATATGTATATATATGTGTGTGTCACACACACACACACACACACACACACACACACACACACACACACACACACACACACACATGCATGTGTATGTATGTATACTGTGAGGGTTCTGAGAAATGCATCTCCTATTTCTTTATATTTTGCATGCAATTCTGTGGTAAATTGCCAAGGTGGTCTTGACTGGCTTTAAAATAGTATACAAGTAAACAAAACAAAGCCTTGCATCACTCATAGCAAACATGCCAGCAGGAAGTGTAATCATGTAAGATTCTTAATGTCTGTCATTTAAACCCACAATATAAGCAACTTAATGCAACAGATAAGTTAAAACTCACAAGCTGAGATATAGTAACATGCACTATAACAGCTATGCTATCATTACACTTACCTAATGGAATACAGTTTTACATTTTTTGTTGAGTTTTAAAAGATCATTTAACAATAATACATTTGAATAACAGCAGAAGAAAATCATAGAAATTTTAAATCTGCACTTTAAAATGCCTTAATATTCTGTCTCCACTTACCCTTTTTTCAGCCTACTGTATTCATTGTCTTGTTGAATGTATCTGATGATTCCCTTTCCAGCATCCATTCCATCCATCTATTCTATAGACCCACAGCCCTCTCTGTGGAAAAGTGCATCTGGAAATCAAGAGGGCAGCAGCACCTATAATCTGCTGCACATATCCTCTCCTTTTCAGGAGGCCAGTGTGTTATACTGTTTGATGTGCAAGAGGAGCTTGTTGCAGAAAAGCATTCTTTGGGTGAAGAACCTGTGTCTCCAATAGGTTTTGCATATGCTATAATCAATGCTGAAGTCTTCAGAGCAAGTAATTTTAGTACTACCAATATTTTTATATATATTTTTTATAACCCAGAAGGCAAGGCAGAGATTATAACACAGAAACTAGCATAGGACAGAAAAATGAGGGTGTACTTAATCTCTGTTTGTAGCTTAAGGAACATAGTCCTTTTATTTTTTGGTTAGATTTTCCAACTTTCTAGTTGGACAAGGTGTTCAGAGTGGTGTATGACAAATGGTGTACTGTATTTTATGATGGACTGGTAAGCAAGTAATATATTCGGATTATAGCATCCTAAGACAAAATATATACTCGTGGCAAATAATTAGGCACAACAGAAAGATTTCCAAACTATCTCTGATATATAATTAACAATGAATAATTCATTGTCATTGAAGGTGCTGTGTTCTTTAATAACTGTGTCTGTGTTAAACAGGGTCTTGTTTACGTGGTAATGTTTTTGAGTACTGGTTCTGGCAACCCCTTCTTGAATGATTTGAGCATCCATAGGGGCAGTCAATAATGGCACCCAGTTTACACTCCTTAGTAAAATGGGCTCACAGCACACCCTCAATATCTTCTATCTCATGTAGAAGTAGACATCAAAGACGAGGGGACTCAGGACTTACCAGAAGGTACCACAAACTCTTAGTGTGTGAATTTGATCAGAGAGTCATTTTATAACTCAACAGGTGTCAAATAAGCTTGTATTCAGACTAGTAAATTTCTCAGTAGTGCCAGGTCCAGATAAACAGTATGAACAGAATGACAGTTGTCAATAACACCCATTGTAAACCAAAATGGTGAGGGTTGAGGGTCACCAATTTCGCTGTTTATCAAGTTGACTAAGACATGTTCCATGATTTTACAGAAGTCACCAGTAACGGTAAGGGTGAAAACTTTTAGAAGAGAATTCAATGTTGTTGTGCTGTCTACTAACAAGGAAACAGCTTGGTACACTGCCTGGAAACATGGCCCTTTTGTTTCTGGATAGAGCTTCTAGGATCTGGTCCATACTGACTTTGGGGGAAGGAAAGTATAGTGCTTCTGATGAGGAAATACTGGGTTCAAGGGGAGTGGTGAAGATGAACTGAATTTGTCAGCTAGGACGTTAGCTATGGCTTCAGGATCAGAATAGGGAGTACCGTTTGGATGCAGTTCCATTCAGTATTGTACTTCTAATACACCTAATATAATTAAAGTGACCTTACAGATATCTTTAGAACAGCTTTCCACTTCCAATTGATATCATACCCTAATCTTCCGAACTGTCTTTGATATGACTATCCCTGTAGGAGGTTTCTACTTTCATTTCATATTCTGCCTTGGTCTTCCTAATTGTATGCTTGAGTTCTTTATTGGCCTACCTAAGTAACTTCTTAAGGTGGAAATGCAAAATTCTTTATATAAACAAGTAGTTTTACCTCCTACTGAGGTGCTGGATTATTCAGGGGATTAACCATACAAAATTATTATTCTTTTAATTTCCTGTTATATATACACAGAATAAGGATTACACTCTCCATGAATTCGTATGAATGGGTACAGAAGTCAGTGTTATATGTTATGACATAAGTGATTAAGTTAGCAAAGGGGCTGCTTTTGAATTTTCTGAAACCCTCAGAGAGATATATTAAACTGGTTTTGGAGTAATCTCTGAATATGACAGAATCATTGGGCATGATGATACGAGTTTTGAGGGGGAAGATGACAGTTTGGTCATCAGATTTGATTAAGGAGGAAATTACATTATTAGGGGTACATGCAGAAGAAACATTTGTAAAGATCAGTTCAAGTATATTATTACCCCTGTTGGAAACTTTCACAATCTGATCTAGGAAGTTAGTACTGGGAAAGCTGAGGAACAGCTGTGTGTATTTATTATTTATTGAATAAGATTTCTGGTAAATTGATGGGTAGTCAAAGTCATCAATGATTAGCTTATTGGGAATATTCTTGAGGTAAATATCATGATCATCAGGAGACATTAGGGGGAATCTATAGTTGACAATAATGTGGTAATTGACTTTATTTAGTGGTATTAAGGTATTCAGGAGTTTCATACAGATATCATAAGGAATATGTTGTGAGGTGTTGGGGTGAAGATAAATACAGATACTCTGCTGCAGCTACCAGTTGGCATGAATGAGTGATAGGTACAGTTCCCCTGGTATAGAGAAAGTGCTATTAATACATTGAAACCAAGCTTCAATAACTACATTTATGTTTGTATCTGAATGTTAGAAAGTCCACCAGTTTGGGCATTTTTGTTCAAACTCCTTGCATTGAGCAGATCCACTATGATGCAGGCAAGACTGTAATTTGCTAGGTTAGAATTTCCATGAGACTGATCTTGCCTAAAAAGGCACTGTTAGGGTCAGAGAAAGTCTTTGCCAATATGCATAAGCACTGAGAAGAAAAATGCAGGCAATCCCTGGCAAAACAGGAGTGCCTGTTGTTTATTGCCTCTCATCTTCACACACATTGACTCACCATGAAATGTCACCACTTAGTTTATCAACTGCTTTAGTTTTTCAAAACTTCTTTATAGGAGCAATACCCCTTTGGGTCATATAAAGAGCCTTCCCTAGAAATTCCTTATCTCAAACACACTACCTCCATAATACGTGTCCATATTTCAGTAAAACACTTGTAATCTGTCTAACTGCTAAACTGATATTATGATCTTATTCTATTCCATCATTCTAGTATTGTATCTGTCTAATTTCAATGACAAGTTATTTCTTGTTGATGATTCATCATCTCTGATCATAACATAGTTCCCAATATGTCATCCTTTGATATCTCCACATTAAATCTCCTCTAAACAATCTGTCATGTATTAAATGGAGCTTTAAGTTCCATTAATCCTTACCCAACTTGATGTATTAATTTATAATCATCATAATCTATTTTGTGTAAAACATTTGCACTTTCTATAACATTTCCCTTTCTTCAAATGTATATATGCAAATGCCCAAACCATAGTCTAATACTGTTTATTCATTTTTTTCTATAATGGTAACAGAACTGCTTAAGTTCTCAAAGCTATTGTTTTTAATGTTGTTCTTACAGAAAGAAAACATCTCACTGTTTCATTCACATGCCAATGCCATTTTAAAGTACATTCCATATTTACTCCTAGATCTTTATATTCCAGTATTCGTATTGATTCTTATTTATAGCATATGGAATTTTTCTACTGTTTCCTCCCATATGTAGGACCAAGTATTTCCTGGTGTTGAAATCTATCTTATGTTAAACATGCCAAGCGCAGGGTTTGTCTTAGTCTGTATGCTATTGTAATCCCGTAGGGATCATTCCTCCTATTTTTGTATTGTCATCAGCTTTGTAGATCCAGTAGCTGACATTGTTGTCAGAAATATATTTAAAAGAACTGGTATTTATCTCTGTGGGACTCCCCTTTGAATACTGAATAGTGTCTCTGCATACCTGCTGATGTTAAGACTTAATACACTTCCAAACAATCACTTTTTAATTCAACATCATTTCCCATGTTTTCATAACTTGCAAAATGTTATCCTGTGCAATTGTGTTGAAAGCTTTTGTTAAATCCACAAAGCTAAAACATCTACTTATGTTCTACTATTGAGAGCTTTGAAAACCAGAGCATAAAAGGTCATTGAGTTCATAGTGCAGAACTGTCTCTTTTTAAAATATGCTGGTTAATATCTGCATCCCTTTTCTTATCTTCTATCAGTAAGTGCAATAGAACTCTCTCAAAAAAGTTTCCAAAATAGGTCTACACTTTGATGATTAATTTGTGCCTCTTTCCTTGTGAAAAGGAATCATTTTTGACTTTTCTTCAGATTGAAGGTACAACTCCCTGTTGTAATAGTTATTGAAATAAATATACTAGGCCCTTTATTATATTCATTTTCATCTTTCTCAGTGGGAAAATCAAATGCTTAGGTCATCTCACCCAGATATACAATCAGTTCTTTTTCTAGTAAAAGCTTTTCCCACCATTTCTCTTGTTACTGCAGCTCACCCCTCATCAACTTCCTTTTAGTTTGTCCAACTTCTCTTACAGTCCCTTTTCATTATCTTTCACACAAATCTGCAGATATATCCACGATCTCTACTCTGCCTCACATATCAAACTGAAATCAATTGTTTTGTTTTGGAATCATGACATCATCCTCAGAGTGGCCAGATACTACTCAAACAAGTGTCTCTCCTACCTTAAACACCTGCACGGAGAGCTCAGCCACGTCTCTCTGCATTTCCATCATTCACCCTAATGTAGGCAACTGTGAGGGTGCATTGGTATTTGAGATTTTTATTTTTTATTTATTTATTTGCAGTTGGTTAACCAGGATAGTCCATTGGGCCAAAAGAACAATTTCTGGTTATAAGACAGAACAAAAAATACTGAGGTTACAATCAAAAATTATTTATTTTTTTCAGAAGGAGAACATTGCTCTAGTAGGATTAAAAATAAGTAGTTAGATGCAGTAGGCTTAGAATTTGCTAGATGCAAATAAGAAGTTGTTTACTAGATGCAAATATGAATTTGCTATCTGGAATTTAAGAGATGGAAGACTGTAGGAATTGGGGAATAGGTTATGAGGGGTGGGAGTCATGGAGTGAACTAAAGGCTTCTGTCATGTCATAACCCCTTGTGCCAGAGAAAGCTGACTGTGACCCTTTCCTTCTTTAGCATGTTGAGCAGAACATTGGTGCATCTGACTATGGAATTATCTATTACTAATACATTGGCATGCATGGCCACTGTCTCTGCAGACATTAAGGGTTCAGGCTTGAAAATAGAAAAAACTTAGGTGTCGGGGAAGGTACAAGTGAGGATGTATTTGTGAGTATGGTACTATTTGGCTGAAGTCTGTCTTAACAGTATCTAACATCTTAAGGTACTAATTTCTTGATAACTTCAGCATGCATGGGTCTGGTATTTGGTGGTAGTGATGTGATGGAAAGCTGCTTACTGACATATGTGGGGTATGACTGGCTAGCCTCCAAACTGAATAGGTATATGCACCTCTCACAAGTACAGGTGCTATCATGCCTACTGTTATGAAATGGAGGAAACCTGGTAGGTGTAATTGCAATATAGCTAGTGTCGTATGCCATGCCTGTTGTGAGTCCTGCAAGGCTTTCTACATTGGTAAAAGTGTTAATGCTTTAAAGCAGAGAATATACCAGCACACTTACTGTATTAAAAGGATGAGTTAATCAATGACCCAGCTAAGTTTGTAGAACAATATTTACATGTTTTTTGTTTTGTTTAAGAAATGGTGGACATTTGCCAGAGAAGTGGGGACTGCAGAACTCTAACAAATGGAAAAGTTGCACTGGCAGCTAAAGACAAATGCCACTATAACTCCTGGACTAAATGATTGTGGTAATATTAACTGTGACCTTAGGATTAGTGCTAGTAAGTTATGAAACATTTTTTTTTTGAAACAGGGTTTATTTTGTTTTTTTTTTTTTTTGTTTTTGTTTTTTCTTTGGGGGGGTTGTATATTTTAGGATGGTTTATATGAATTTGCATATGAATTGTCACTCCTTTAGTAGAATCTCTTTGGGTTTTTGTATTTTGTACATGTACCTTTACATTTTGATTGTGTGATTAATGAACAAATTAAAGGAAGTGGTGAATAAGTTACTGCAGGTTCAGACAATGTCTAGATTAGAAGAAAGTATTAAACCTGAGTATTTGTTTTTTAAACATTTAGCTTCTTTTGTTAAAAAAAACAATCTTGCATTTTAGTCCTTGGATAGTGCACTGCATTTCCTGCTATAAATGTTTTTTGTTTTGTTATGTTGGCGTTGGTTCATAATTTGTTTTTTGAATTTTTGCTTGTTTGTTTTATGTTGAATTAAACCATACCATCCCAAGGATCCAACAGCAACAGCACCCAGATATCAGTGGAAATCCTGGGCAATATCTCTGGAAATCCTGGACAACCTTCAAGGTGCAGTGGGTAATTTAACTTTATTAATTCAGCAATTTACATAGAATGTAGGCAAACTTGTGACTTTCACACTAGCTAGCAACATTATGCAACAGAGAATTGCTACTGAAGCAATGCAACAAACTATTTTTGGGGTTGATAAATAAGTGCATACCAGTAGTGTTAACATTTCTTAGATGTCTCTGTCTGATGTTAACCTCTGGTTGGATGAAAATGTGAAAAGTATATATATATATATATATATATATATATATATATATATATATATAGAGAGAGAGAGAGAGAGAGATGGATAGATAGATACAGGTAATACAGAACACCAAGAGAAGTGCACAGTCAATCAACAGATTAAGAATTTAGTCAAAGCAGGTTCTATGAGGCCTAAGACTATGGAAATTCATCAACAGAATAATTAAGTATTACATGTAAAATTGATAGAACTATTTGATAATACTGGCTTACTTTTAATGAAGCTTATTATTATCATCAATGTTAGACATATGTCAACATTACGTAGTGAGATTATAGAAGCCACAGGCTCTATTCTAAAAGATCTAGCTTTCTCTGAGTCTGAAAAGTAATGCATCTATGAAAGAAGATCAACTGTTTGGAAAGTTGAACTTTGTATGGTCAAGACCATATGATTGACTATCTGAAAAGTCAAGCAAAACAAAACAACAAAAATCTATGTTTTTGCTGAGGGGGCCTGCACCCCTACATTCCCTGCAAATTATATAGGGTCTATATTATGTGATCAAATGATTAGGTGGTCAAACACTTAAACATCGACCACTTAATATCGAACTACAAAATAGTGAGTGCCGCTGGGAAACGTTACCATCGGCCACAAAAAAAATATTTACTTTACAGCCAAATTAAGTAGGGGACTTCACCCCACCACCCCCCCTAACTAAATATACCAACTCCGAGATCGCTCCACAATGGAGAAAATGGCAAAATTCAGCAAACGGCCAAGGAATATTCGATATTACATGATCGATGTTTAGGTGTTCGATCACCTAATAATTCAATCACGTAATATAGACCCAATTATATGCACTAAGTCTGAGATTGCACTTAGAGTAGGAAAAAGGGTAAATTGCCAGATTCCCACTGTACCACTGTCTCCATACAAATGCGTCAACTCTTTAGAAATTCTTGATTATATGAAGTCCAGCTTTCTGAACAATCCATCTTCTAAATGGAAGCTAAAGTAATACATTCAGATGTTTACTAGAACTGAGGAAAAATTGAAATACATCAAAATCAGAAAAGACAATGAATTAAAATGGGATAAACAAGACTAACAAAATTGCACAGCCTATCCAAGTGTCGGTAAGAGACAGGCAACAAAGGACCACAATCAGAACAATAATGATAGTGATTTTAATAGAGAGGATGAATATGCTGATGGAGATTGTGAAGGTTCCCATTTAAAAGCTCCTCTTCCATACAGATCGGAGAGTACAGCTTTTTGAAGCAACAATTTAAGTACACAATGTTGACAGTTGAACTAAATCATAGTGTTATGGAAGGACAATGCAATCTCACCAATTTAATATATTTAATAAACCAGATGATTATCATAGTTGGTAATGATGCTTGGGTATTTTATGACACTTTTTAAATCAGCTTTCAGTAACCTGGTAGACAAAATGCTTTTGCATTTACTGAAACATTTGGACTTCACTGGTCTGCACCTCTCCATACTGTCATTTACAAAAAGACGCATAATATAGATGTGAAGTGTAAATGCTTCATGTGGAGTATACCTCAAGTGTTGGTTTGTGCTGAACAGCAGGAGCCCAAGATCTCCTGGAAGGCCGGAAAATGTAACCAACCTAGGATCTCACCCACCAGCTCCCTGAGAGACCTACTCTTTAAGATAGTGAACGTATGTCCTGATCCAGCTATCAGTTCTGTGTATCTTTATTTAAGTATTAGAGACTCTCCTACGTTAGACAAGCTTCCCACCCAGGATAGCCAGCAGCCAACAACCCCCAACCCCTCTTTCTTTTTCATAGTACCTTTACTCCCTCTCTTCTGTACCCTTCCCCTTGTTTGGGAACAGTCATTCCATTTAAGTAACTGGCCACAAGGTGGCACCTTACCACTAGCTTTTCTGCATCTCATATAGCATTTTTATCTTCCCCATTATACCTCCCATATTTTGCTTTTTCAACTGGGGCTTTTCACTGACTTATTTCTTTTCCACCTTTCCCTCTCCTGACTTGGTACCCTCCACTCCAACCACACTCTTACTCTCTAACAAAGTGTACTTTCCTCTTATTAGCCTCTTAACCCTTTTTTACATTCTCTCACTCTCTGACTTACCTGCTATTTTCTCCCACTCTATAGATTGTCTTACTCAGTAGTCCACTCTCTTGTCTCTTCCCGCTCTGTTCACCCTTCGGGCTCATTCCGCTCCCCTACCCTGCCCCCAATTCCCACCCGCCCCAGTACTCCTAAACTTATACCTCCATAAACACACTCCCACTATCATAATCCAATCATAAACTCCTCATTCCACTACACCCAGCCTACAGCTCTTATAACACTCCATCTTTCACTTTATCTCTACTCCCCTCAGAAAATATACTCTACCCACTACCACACCTCCTTAACTTCCTATAATTCCTAACTCAACTCTTAATTCCTACCTCTCTAATGCCTACTACACTCTCCTCTACTATGTCTTACCAATGCCAATTATTAGTAGTACTCTCTCTCCTACCTATCCTAACTACTACTTACCTCTTAACCTCCTATGAACAACCCCTCCTCTCTACCCTTACCCTCCCTTCCAAACAAACTCTATCACCTTCACCAGCTGTATCTACAAGCTTCCTTAATGTAATTTACAAACCCAGCTACTTTCTAGCTAAATATCACCGATTAATACACATTAAATATACCATCCTAAGTAATAAAAAATTATTTGACTACCATTGTAAACCTCTCCAATTTAACAACTTTATATTACTCCACTCCTTAATAGATGGAGACATTCATCCTAACCCTGGTCCAAATCCTTCCCTACCCACCACAAACTGTGACCAACATAAAACAATCCCCTTACCCTCAACCAAACCCTCCAATTCACATTCTATAGCCCATCTAAACATACACAGTATTTGCAACAAAATTCACCAGGTTCATGCCCTTCTAGATGTACATCAGTTTGACATCCTCTGTTTATCAGAAACATGGCTTAAACCCACAATAAAAGACAACAAACTTATCCCCCCAGGTTATGGCATCCTTCGTTGTGACCGCACAAGCAAAAAAGGTGGAGGGGTAGCAATTCTCTACAAAGCAGGACTACAAATTAGCAGTGTAAATCTTAACCTGCCCTCAGATAATAGTGCAGAAATAATTATATCTAAACTACAGCTTAACTCACACAAATCAATAAACATCATCTGTTCCTATCTTTCCCCATGAAAAAGCCACAGTATACTAGAATACCTTCTGAACTGGCTTTCTTCGAACCTCCCTCAAGAAACTATAGTCCTAGGTGACTTTAACATAGACTGGAATTTATGCAGCTGTACTAACCCCACCTCCCTGATCAAACTGTATGGCTTCTCACAAGCTATAAACTCTCCCACCAGAATAAATAAACTTAATAATAAAGAAAGCACCTTGGATTGGATACTTACAAATAGCCCCCGACAAACATATACAACAGGAACCCTTCCAGACGACCTAAGTGACCATTCACTAATATATATTACCAGACATAAAATAAGCCAAACTATCCCTATTTCTGTCAGAACAGTCCGTACCAAAAACATTTTGACCCCGAACTGTTCCAAACTGAACTTAAACAATGTAACTGGTCACCTCTTAAATCTCTCCCAATAAACGAGGCAGTGAAATAATTCAGCACCACTTTCTTAGCAATCCTGGACCATCATGCCCCAACACGCTGTATTAGAAACAAAACTAAACCAGCCCAATGGCTCTCTAATCAAACTAGGAAACTAATCCTTTGCAGAAATAAATCTTGGGCTAAATGGCATACCACAAAGAATACTAATGATCACTAAACCTTTAGACAACAAAGAAATATGACAAAAAAGCCATCCTATTAGATAAAAATAACTTA
>NC_056735.1:1832270287-1832327787 GCF_019279795.1 Protopterus annectens
GTACAGAAAATGGAAGGAGTTCTTCACAACCTGCATGTGCACCACCACCTCATATTCTATCTGAAGTAAGTGCATGATTAGGGAAGATGAAAACATTGTTAATCTTTTTCTTAGCAAATGACAAGCAAACACTCCCAAACTATATTTTCATCTCCTCTATCAGTTGTCATCAGGTGACAAATTGCCAGTTGGGGAATTGCTGGGAAACTGCTTATTCATCAAGTGTATGAATAAAGCTAGTGCATGCTTCAAGAATTGTCTATTGCAGAAATTTTTGTCCAGCTGCTTGTTTATTCTTTAACACTATTGTATACGCAGTATGAGGCACATAATGTATTATATGTTACCTTTGATGGCATAAATGTTCTAGATCTGTTATCTCTAAAGCAAGATTGGTCCCCAGCAAAGGCATTTTATAAGCTCAGCTACTGTATGGCCTCCTTCTTTTAGTTAATGCTTCAAATAAAAATGGGAATAACCTCTAGTTAATCTACAAAAGATACTGTGATTGTATCATCTTCTCTGGATATGTGTATCACTTCACTTTTGTTTCTAGAGCTGATTAGTTTCTCAAAACAGAACATTCTGGCCTTTTTATCCTTCTAACTCTAGGTTATAAGCTTCTGAGGTTTGATCTCTTCCCTCAGTTTGCCCCAGGATGTGCAGAAAAATAACAAAGGTTCATAGGTGTGTTCATAGGTGTGTACTAGGCTAACGGCCCTGGAGCATATATAAGTCTAGCCCAAGAAGACTCGCTGGCATCATGCCGCCCAAAGATAGTTCCCAGTGCCCCTGTCAAGCAAGGCCACTGAAGTGATCCCCAGGGTGAACTTCCTATTGTCCAATAACTCGTCAAGATTTCTCTTAAAGAGGGCCAGTGAAGTGCTCTGCATGATGTGAATGGGAAGCTTGTTCCAGATTATGGGAAGTCTCTGGGTTAGGAACCTGTCCCTCCAGCATAGATTCATAGGTTCATCCTTTTTTCTCAGGTCTCAGTCTGATGGTACTCAAGAAAACTTCACATTTACTTTTATATTCCAATCATTCCTTATCAGCACTTGAGCCAAAAATCTGAGAAGCCCTCACAAATAGGTTTGGAAACTCTTGAGACCATTTAGGACTTTAGATCCAAACTCATTCTACGATGTCACTTTGTACCTGCTTCTCTCTTCATGTATTATGTTTACTTTACTATGCCCTTCTTGTTTTAGGATTAACTCTAGAGGGCTCAGCAAATTATTATTATTTATTATTATATACTAGTGCTTTGTTTATCTTTGTTGGACATTCAGCTGATAAATAATGCATTTCAGTGATGCACCTTTGGATGGGATAACTATATACTCAGCTAATAGACTAGTGTATTGCTATTTTATTGACTGTATGCAAACCTCTATATTTTATGACTACTTTGAGAAATATATATATATATATATATATATATATATATATATCTGTATATATATTTTGCTCTGTTTATATTTCATTTGCATTTTCTGTACATCTGTATGTCTGCAGAAGCTCTTTATTATTTGTATTCTCCTATGCCTGAAATGGGCTTTTTTCAGGCCTCTGCCATAACTAAAATAAATAAACATATAGCAAACAAAATTAATTTAACATTGACGTTTCAATTTGTAGACTCTACTGTACACCTCCACTTGCGTGAAGAGTAAAATGCAATGTGTATTTAGTGCTTCTGTTGCACTAAACACACATGGCATATATATAAAAGAAATATATCACTGGACAGAACAACGTGAGATGCCCTTAGAAAACAGCCATACCTTTCCACCTCTAAACACAAGAAATCTGTACAAAGCCAAAAATATTGAGGACTAAAGAATCAATATCACGGACAGATTTAAACTTAGAAATTTCCCGAAGGATATAAAGTCTGAAACTCAATATGTCATTATTTAGTGACTTCATTCCTCAATGATTTACCAGAAAACCACATATTTTATGAGGAACAGACCAATAATATGGACCTTTTGATAAAATCTGAAAAGTTAAGTGGTACAGAAACAGTCTCAACACATAAGACAGTGAAACCAAAGAGCAGGACCAAAAACAAATGACCGACCACAGAGCTGACACCACCAAGTTCAAGTAAATCCGCAAAACTGGTCTTTAATGTAAAACACAAAAGAAACTTAATACAAATAAGCGCTTTTTTTTAAGAGTTTGTAGCTTTATCAAGTTGTTGAACCATTCTACCATCTTGACTTAAATAATGCTTGCTAATTGCAGTTTAATAAAAATAATTAATTAAACATTATAAATAAAAATTTAATTTTAAAATATTTAAATAAAATATTACATTATTCAATTCAAATTTTTTATTCATTACAATTAAAACTTTTTTTTAAAAAAAATTAATTATTTAATAATTTAATAATTTAATTAATAATAATTTAATAATATTAATTCTATTTTAAAAATTTGAAAAATAAAAAAAAAAAAAATTTTAATTTTTAAAACATTTTTTTTTTTTTATTTGTTTATATAATTACATGCTTGTGAATAAAAGGTCACTAAAAAAAGCCTATAAACCATACAATGTGCAATATAATACTGTGTGTAAGTATAAAGGTGTGTGTATGTGTATGTGTGTAATGTATGTGTAACACAAATAATCATCAAAAAACAACAACAACAAACAAAAAAAAAAAAAACAACATGTAAAAGGAAAAAAATGTATACATAAACTTGCCAGTGTGCCATAAAAATAATTTGTTAAGGTAGGTATATGCCTTTACCATTCTACTTGAACTTGGTGGTGTCAGCTCAACACATAAGAGTTTACTGTATACCTGGATTTATAAAGCATAAGGAGTGTTGATTAAGCTACCTGCAGCATCTGCTGGAAACAATATGTTAAGAATGTGGTAACTGCATTTGGGCTAGATATGTTGACTACACAGTTAATCTCCAATAAGTAAAAAGTCTACGAGAATGATCTGGAAAGAATTTAAGAAGTCCATTTGCCACTTTCATTAATTGCAGTGAATTTGCTTGCATCATGATGGGTCACACAGCTTGAAGGATTCCGAATTGCTGCTATAAGTATTGCAGTATAAGTAATCCAACAGTACACACATTGTCAGGGATTACCAGATATGAATGAAACTGAGATAACAGTGTTAACACAACAAAGCTTTAATGTAGAATCATTCAGAATGCTGGTTCCCATGACACACTATACCTAGTAATATTAGCTCTCTTTAAGATGCACATACTAATACTTCACATATTTATGTATATGAATTTTTTCCACTATGAAGGATTAGAATGCAATCATTTGAAAATCACTTTTGCATTCACAATTCACTAAAACATGATTGTGCCATTCATTATAATGGCACAGATCAAAAACTTTTTTTTCCAAGGGGTAAGCCCACCTGTACCTCAGCCCCCTACACTCATACCACCTCCATAATCACACAACATGAAGAAGGACTAAACTCTCATATGTCATCTGGTGGATAACCAACTAGCTCACAGACAGGACACAGGAAGTTAGAATTGGGGAGTCCACCTCTACAAAGAGGCCAGTCACAAGTGGAGTCTCACAAGGATCAGTCTTTGGAACTTTCCTTTTTGGCATTTACTTCTCAGAAGTCAAGGTCAATATAAGTGGTCTCTGGCTGACAAACTTTGCGGATGATTGCAAATTAGGAGCTGTCATTGAATCTTATACTGACACAAATGTTCTCCAGGAGGGGCTGACACAGACAGACAATTAGTGTCCTAGCCATGGACTAAAACTAAATGCCAAGAAATGCATAATAGTATCCTTTTGGATGTCATCCATTCCTGCTATCATATTGACAACACACCCATTAGAGTTGACCCAGTGGTCAGGGACTTAGGGACACACATAGATGGTAATATACCCTTTGACCATCATGTGTCTACATTGGTGAGAAAATCATTCTATGTTGTGCAACTTATAAACAAATGTATGGCATCTAAGACCAAGGAAGTTATTGTTTCACTGTATTCAGCATTCATCAGACCCATCATTGAGTACAGTGCCCCCTTTGGTATGTACCTAACCAGGCATATCCAACAATTGGAATGTCCACAGAAGTTCCTCACTAAAACAATACAGGGAGTAAATAAAATAATATCCTATGCAGACTGCCCCAAGTACTATCCCTGTATTCGGTCTCCTACAGGCTTTTGAGGGGAGATCTATGCCTGGCATAAAGGGCATTGTCAGACCCCACTCTGTTGGACCTCCTGCATATCCATAAAACAAACATCACCAGAATTACCTGTTCTAAAGACTTAAACCTTGCCTGTGATATAAATAAGACCTGCTGGAGAGATATGTATGTATCCCAGAGACTACCCCATCCATGTGAAGCAGAGCTCCTTCCTAATCCAATTCAAGTGCAACTTGGACAATTGGATGGGAAACCAGAAATTTATCCCTGGTTTGGCACCTATCTCTCTAATGGACACAGGTAAACTGTAAATAGTTCATCTCCCAGGTCCTTGCTTACACTTATCTAGGGTATCAGAACTTGTCAGAGATTTGGATGCATGGCTAGGCTTAAAAAGGCCCTTGGGGTCATTAGCCTAGTAAACACCTAATGAACCAAGAACAGTGCACCATTTTCTCTAGCAATTGCTGCTTTCCTCCTAGTTAGGGTGAGAAGGTAATTTCCAAGGAACCATCGATCATGAACCAAGGGTCCGCTGTGTACTATCATGTTCTTTAAAAGAAAAACTGTGTATCATGTACAATTAATACACTGATTCAGAAAATACTACAGTCTGACTACGTTTTGTGTTTTATGTGATATACACATTAAAAATTAAACAATTAAAAACAATTGACTTTATTTTAGAAAAATGCATATCTGACATTCTTCCAATATGTATAGTCACTTATAATTAATTGGATCTTTTTCTAATTCTTTTTTGCCTCCATGTTTGTTGACCATCAAGTGAAAGATGGGGGGAGGGGGTATCATCAAATCAGTCATGAAGTGGTTTGTGTCCTACCAGTATTCCAACAACCTGTCCTGAAAACTGGTGTAAATTACCATGTCACTTAGGGCCATCTTACACCTTTCTATTACTTGTAGGCACTTCCAGTCTCAAGGAACAAAAGCTATGATCACCAGTTTGGCATCACCAAGTTCAAATTACCAGTCTTGGTCATTTCAGTGCTGTACAATCATCTGTTTGCATGGTGGTGATTGGCCAAATGGAACCACCAACTCCTCCCACCAGGAATGTTGAGCTAGTGCTGGTACTAACCTTCGAATGTCCAGTGTACAGTTGAGACTTCTGGATCAAACTCAGGATTTAATCCCACTAGGTCACAGAGCCAGGCTCACAAACTGGCTTCTGCATCAGTCTTGCAAACAGAATACTTGCAAGTAACATAATGGTTGGAACTGCCACATTAAGCAGCTTAAATGTCAATTAAAAGTTTATGTTTCCCAACAAAAAAAATGATAATCAAGTAGATTCTGACCGAGGCATGCTGTAAACCAAAATATTTTGTTTTTTTTTCATTTTAGAAGATGGTGATGGTTTCCAGAGGACTGGGCCAGGTGGTAAATCTCCCTTGTCTTGACTCACAGACATTTGGGTAATTCTTCAATCCAGTAGTTATGTTTCCTGCTCCTTCTAAACACTTGGATATCATGACTAGCAGTATATAGGCTCTAGGAATATCTGTAGAACTGATTATAGTACCATTAACTGCACTTAACACCAAACAAATACTGGCTTTGGTAAAGCTTCAGCATTACGCATTTGCCTTTCTGTAAAACTGGAATAACTTTTAGATGATCTGTCATAGCATAACTTCTGCCCTCTAGCAACACAGCAGTAGTCTATTTACTGTCATGTATTGGTAGATAAAAATGAGGTAAGGGATTTGGACTTTGAATGCCCACCCTCGAACTTATGCTTGGGAGACAAGCAAACTGAGTGCAACTCAAGAAAGAACCTAAGAATTCAGAGTATTCAAATTTTTTTATAAGATTTTCAGTTTCTAACAATCATTCCACTTATCCATTACTTTGAAGATACCTAGGAATCAAGGCACAGTCTTTGAACTTTTATTGATAGGCAAAGTTGTAAAATTCCAGACATGCATATAAAGGACCATTGCCTGATATCATTTAATGCAAATCTATCAAAAACTAATTTCAGCACACAAACATCTCTTTGTGGTAATTAACGAAAGATATAACGTGCATCTTTGAAGTGAAATAAGTTTTCTCTCACTTCTATCCAAGGTAAACACAGTGTCATGTTACATCATCTCCTGTTTTTGATTTTGGTTTCTGAACATTCTACATGATCAAACTTTTTTAATGGTCTGTTCTATTTATTTAGACATATTAGACCAGTACTGGACATCATGATCCCTTTTTTTACACATGCTCATGCCTAAGAGTGACTCATGGATTTTACTTAGAATGTTTTCATACACCCTAAAAGGAGTAATGACTCTTCACTTTTAAATAGTAAGTCCTTTATACAAGAAAGTTTATCTATATAAAAAAAAATGATTTGTTGTAGCTCAGTTCTGTAAGCAAAGTAAGCTGGAATGAACGGCTGCAATGATTTAGCAGTACCTTGCATTTCTGAAATAATGACACGCATTAACTGTAGTTGAAGGTAGTTTTGTCTGTATATATATTTATATATATATATATATATATATATATATATATATATATATATATATATATATATATACACACATACATACATACTAAGTATGCTGTAAGCAATGTGTACTAACATTTTTTTTACTGAATTGCAGATCACATTCTTGCAAATATAGTCAAATCCTTTGAAGTTTTTGTATATATAAAGACATCGTATATTTTTGTCTGGCATGGCTGATAATACAACCAAGAAAAAAAACAGAAGTAGCTTTACAGTATAATAGAAAGAAAACAGAAATCCAAAGAACAAAAACAAGCTGTAGCCTCACCAGAAAGTTTACTTTATTGAAGCTTTGTTTGAGTGCTTTCATCTTAAAAACCAAGGCTTCTTCAGAAAATAACTGTAGAAGTCTTGGCTTTGATAACAAAAGTGCTCAAACTAAGTTTCAATAAAGTAAGTTCTCTGGTGAGGATTACAGTGTGGTTTTTGCTCTTTGGATGGCTGGTAATATAGTTATGAAGTTTTAACAGCCAGAATATGGCTAACATCTTTTGAGGTTCTTAGCACTGAGCGCAGTATTTAAGTTGAGCATAGAATGTCTGAGTATCAGTCATAACAGTCATAATCCATAAGATATAGGTTGACCTTCCTGCAATAATATGGTATGAAGACCCTTTTGGCCAGAATCTATCTGCAGGGTACTAGACTGCAATACAACATAGAATTTAAGTCAAAGTGCTGTATTCACCAGGCTTCCAAACATTTCAAAGTTTCCTTTTCTCCAGTGATGACCATGCTATTCCATCTTTGGGAGTAGTAGTTGTTGCACCTGACATAAGAGTAAATAACTTGGAAAAATATTGCACTGCACCTAAGAAATGCCTAAGAAATTAGTTATCATGAGCCTTTTGAATATTTACAATTTCTTTGACATTGCAAGCAGGTTTAAGCTTTATGAAATCAAAATCTATCCCATTTACTCAAGAAGAAGCTACCCATATTTGACATTTGGTTCTGTCTAGTTGTAAGTGTTTATGCATTAATATATTCAGTACTTTGACCACATGAAGGTCATGTTCTTGCTTGGTAGCTCCTCAAACTAGAATATCATTACTTATGTTTTCTACATCATCTAGCACTACAACCTTCTATGATGCAGCCTTCAGGAACACTTCTGGTACTAAAGGTATTTAAAATGCTCCCCTTGGAAAGCTGTATGTGTCAAGGTACTTATTGAATGTTTGCAGCTTGGAACTCAGTTCATCTAGTTGAACTTGTTAAAATCCTTATTTAGCATCAAACCTTGAGAAGAATTTGGTAACCATTTGAAATGTGAGGACCTGCTAGTGAGTCCTGAAATACGGACATTGAATGGCTCAGAAGTTCATAGGAAATTACTAGGCTAACTGCTTAAGACCCTTTAGAAGCCTAACCAATATAACCAGATTTTACCCAATATATGGCCCCTATGGACAAAAGAATGGCATGGATTTGTGTCTGTGCATTGAGTATCTTACAGATTGCTCTTGTCCACAAGAGACATAGGCACTACCCCAGGTCTGAATTTGTGATTACCCATCCATTGATCCAAATTGCGGTTGAAGAGGGCTAAGGAAGAGCTCTGCTTAATATGCATAGGAAGCCTATTCCAAAGAAGGGTCAATCTCTGAGACACATATCTGTCTTGCCAGCATATTTTTGGGTGACCCTCATGCTGTTTGATTTGCGGATGTGTAGATGCTTCATCAGGGCTGGACTTGTAAGTGTCTTGTAGGTCAGTCATAGGTCAACGCTTAATAGTCAGTAGTAGAGAAAGTAAAGAGATAGGGCTTTTAGTCTGTCTTCAAAGTTCATGTTGTTTGCACACTGTATTTTCTTTGTGAGGAACCTCTGAGGTCACTCTAGCTGCAGTAAGTACCTAATCAAGTACATGCCAAATGGCATACTGTACTTGATTATTGGTCTAATAAGGGCTGCATAGAGAGGGAGTATTATTTCCTTGGATCTGGATGCCATACCCTTACTTATAAGTTGTACCACATAAAACAATTTCCTCATCACTGTGGACACATGGTGGTCAAATCTTCAGGCTACCATCTATCTCTGCATAGATCTCTCATCTATGAGTCTACTCTAAGGGGTGTGCTACTGAAGTTGCAATTTGCAGCGGTGTTTGACTTCCCAAAGGGTATGATAATGCATTTTTCTGCATTTAGTTTTAGGCCATGGTTCTGACACAAATAATTTGATCTAGACCCGCCTGAAAGATATCTACATCTTTGGGGGATTCAGTGATTGATCTCAGCTTCATCCAGAGGCCTTCCACATTTGCCTTGACTTCAGAGAAGTATATTCCAAACAGGACTGGTCCCAGTACTGAGCCCTGTGGCACATCACTAGTAACTGACCTCTTGCTGGATCTGGATTCACCCACTTTAACCACATGTGCCCTGTCCATGAGCCAATTGGCTATTCATCTGGTGACATAGGGATTTATTCCCAGCTTTGTTATTTTAGTTATAATACCTCAGTGGGGAATTGTGTCAAATGCCTTGGTCAGGTTGAGGAGGTGCTATGTATTGTTTTACCCTCATCCATGACATTAGTGACTTTCTTAATGAAATCCACGAGATTCAGTAAGTATGACCTGTCCTTGACAAGCTGAATTGTGTTGGGTCTAGTGTTTGGAAGTATCCTATGTCATTATCAGGTCCAAAGGATCATAGCATCATAGGAGGTTACTAGGCTAATGGCCCTGGGACCCTTACAAGCCTGGCCAAGAGTTTATCCACAAAAAAGAAACTGCAATCAGCACCTGTTATCCCTGTCAGTGAGGGACACAGGTGGATCCCCTGGGAGAAATCTATGGTTTCCCATCCACTCATCAAGGTTGTGCTTGAAAAGGGTCAGCAACGTACTTTGTTTGACGTGTATGGGAAGTCTATTCCAGAGATCTACATCACCAAAATCCACACATAGTAACCCAAAAAACATTTGCGAAGGCTCTCAATAATAATCTGTCTAAGCAAGAGAGACTTCCAAAGCAAAAACGCAAGCACCCTCCATCCCCCAACACAACCCAAATAACACATTGCCCACAGACTCAGTGTGCCACTCAACCACAGCCAATAAGGCAAAACAACGTACCCAGCACACTAGTCATAGGTGACTCTATAGTCAGGGACACTGATGTCCCACTCACCAGGCTAAACAAGGAGAAGGTTACTGTTAGCTGCCTGTTGGGTGCCAGGATCCACCACATAACCCATGCACTCAGGTCACTCCACAACAAGTACAAATATGACTCTGACTTTGTCCATGTTGGTGTGAATGACCTGAGATGTACCTCCCTGGACTACATGAAAAGAGACATGGAAGAGCTCTCTGATCTTGTAGCCCAGGCAGGTATGACCCTAGCCCTAGTAGCATTCTGCCATCACCCAGAATGATATCACAGTACAAGGACAAAATGATTGACTTCAACAATTGGCTAAACTTCTGTTGTCATTCCAAGGGGATCCAGTATCTGTCTGCTTGGGGTGACATGGTTGACAGACCTCAATGCTTTGCCACAGATGGCCTGCACCTGTTACCCCTGGGATTCCGGATACTGGTTAAGGCTCTTGCTGCTCCTATAGTGCCTTTTTTAGGCAAGGTTCAAATAACAAATTCACCACCATAACAGGAACAGGCAAGCAAAAACTGAGGGTAATGCTACTCAATGCTAGAAGTCTAAATCTCAAAATGCACTCACTCGAGGCACTCCTTAAAATGGAGAACATCGGTATCTGTGCAGTGACTGAGACCTGGTTCAGGGCTCCAGAGAGCACCTCTGCACTACCAGGCTATAACTCATACCACACTTTTCGACCATGTAACCTGGACCGAAACACCAAAGGCAGAGGTGTGTCCATATTCATTAAGGATATCCACACCTCCAGGCTAGTTGCTCAGCATAATACATCCGAGGTTATCCAAGTGCAACTAACTCTGGGCAAAACTGCAATCCAAATTGTAGCTTGCTACAGATCCCCCACCATGCCCCAGGATTCCCACTCCTCTTTTCTTGATGTACTGGAAAATATTAGGGTTCAACCAAACACCCTAATAATGGGCGACTTCAACTACCCCACCATTAACCAGGAAAACTACTCGTGTACCAACTCCTTAGCTCAACGCTTTCTGGAATTCATAAACTCCAATGCCTTGAATCAACTTATCCACACCCCCACCAGGGGCAACAATATCCTAGACCTAGTCATTACCAACATAAGTGACCTGTTTTCCACACCTGAAGTCAACTCCTCATTGGTCCGATCCGACCATAAGCTAATCACACTTGATATCCACATCCCGCTCCCACCCCCTATTATGGAAACCATGGTAAAAATTTTCTCTAAAGCCAACTTCATGCTTCTTAATACAGAAGTGGTGAACTTCATGACACCCACGCAGATGGACAATACAGTTACAACTGCTGAATCCTACACAAATGCACTTTATAAGCAATTGCACGAGTGCATGGATCGTGCTATCCCAAACAGAACCAAGATGATATCCTCCAAAAAAAGGAAGCCAATCTGGTGGTCCCCTGCCATAAACAAACTGTACAACAGAAGGAAGAAACTGTTGCAAAAGAGAGTAAAATCCCATGAGTGGAGGAGCTCCCTGGTCAGCCTCAGTAATAAGCTTATATCCCTTATAAGATCCTCCAAAGCTAGCTATGAAAACAAAATCACCACTAATTCTAAGGACAACCACAAAGCATTCTATAGCTATGTCAATAATCTCAATGGCAACACCCAGATCTGCTCAGAGTTACAGCACAATGGCACAAAAATTACAGAACCAACTGATATTGCCAACATCCTGGCAGATAGGTTCAGTGCTAACTTTACCCCCCCCCCCCTCACCCCCTAAAAGGCCCATATTTGTACAGGAAGAATGCAGAGTCCCTGTAATCACAACTATGCAGGTAAAAGCTGCACTCTCTAAAGCCAAAAACACAGCATCCATGGGACCGGACAACATCCCAGGCTGCGTTTTACATGAACTTCAGAACGAACTGGCTCCCCACTTAAGCACCATGTTCAATAATAGCCTTGCATCAAGCTTTGTGCTCACTGAATGGTGCACAGCAACAGTTAACCCATTCCACAAAGGGGGAGCCACCACTGATCCCGGGAACTATAGACCTATTAGCCTGATGAGCCTGGTCTGCAAGGCCATGGAACGTATCATCATGGAACTCATAAACAAAGACATTGGTAACATCCAAACTCTGGATCCCACCCAGTTCAGGTTTGTGAAAGGCAGATCATGCCTCCTGAACCTGATTGACTTCTTTGAGGCAGTCACCAAAGCCGTAGATGAGGGCAAGGTGGTTCACACAGCCTATCTTGACCTCACCAAGGCTTTTGACACCATCCCCCATTCTGGAATTATAGCTAAACTTACTAAACTAGGTATAAATCCCTACATCACAAGATGGGTTGCCAACTGGCTCACTGACGGAATCCACATTGTAAAAGTTGCAGACTCCAAATCTGACCTCAAAGCAGTGACAAGTGGAGTACCACAGGGTTCCGTCCTGGGACCTCTCCTGTTTAGTATCTACTTCTCTGAAGTACAGGCTAACACAGAAGGCCTCTGGCTAATGAAGTTCACAGATGACTGCAAACTAGGAGCCATAGTTAAGTCCCCAAATGATGTGGACATCCTACAGAAGGGCCTCGCTGAGACAGATGCCTGGTGTCAGAGCCATGGCCTCAAGCTCAATGCCAAAAAGTGCCGTGTCATTCCCTTTGGTAAAAACTCTGTACCCATGAACTACCACATAGGCAGCAATCTACTTAACACCAAATGTGTGATAAGAGATCTTGAGACCCAGGTGGACAGTAGTCTCTCCTTTAATAGTCACATCACCACAGTAGTCAGGAAGTCCTTCTACGTGGCACACCTCATCATAAAAGGGTTCTCATCTAGGAAAAAAGAGGTCATTGTTCTCCTCTACTCGACACTCATTAGACCCATTATAGAGTACAATGCCCCTTTTGGAATGTACCTCACAAGACATCTGCAGCAGCTGGAAAGGCCACAGAAGTACCTCACAAAGAGGATTACTGGCCTCAAACAAATGCCCTACACTGACCACCTCAGAAAACTCCAGCTTTACTCCGTAGCATATCGCCTACTCTGAGGTGATCTCTGCCTAACATATAAAGCTATGTCAAACCCAGAGTTGTTGGACATGCTACACCTAAAGAAATCCCAATTCCTCCTAGCTACATGCTCTAGGGACCTAAACATTGTCACCACAATAAACAGGACATGCTGGAGGGATAGATTCCTGTCCCAGAGACTTCCCATACTCTGGAAAAGGCTACCCATCTATGTCAAGCAAAGTTCTTCATTAGCACTCTCCAAGAAAAATCTTGATGAGTGGATGGGAAATAGGAAATACATCCCAGGAATCACTTCTGTGTCTCTTGTTGACAGTGGCACAGAAAAATAAGTTTCTTGGGTGTTATAAGCCAGGGAACCTTGCTGGCTAGGCTTACGTAGGCCCTTGGCCCGATAGCCTAGTACCTACCTATGAACCTATGAACCTAAGATGGGGCAGCCTCTGGGGGACAAACCTGTCTCTCCAGCTGGTTCTGTTAATGTTGCATAATAGATTTAGGCCTTTTGATCGGGTAATGCACAGGGAGTTAGACTTACAGATATGGAGCATTTCTAGTAGGCCAGGGTCCTGGACTGCCTTGTAGGTGAGACACAGATCACCTCTGAGCAATCTGTATGATACCAAGTAGAGAGATAGTGATTTGAGCCTGTCTGCACAGGACAGGTGTTGGAGGCCATGGATTCTCTTTGTGAGGTATTTCTGTGGCCTTTCCAGTTGGTGCAGGAGTTTGGAGAGGTACATACCAAATGGGGCATTGTACTCAATTATTGGCCTAATGAAGGAGGAGTAAAGAGAGGTAATAACCTCCTTTTTTCTGGATGCAATCCCTTTACTTATGAGATGAACAAAGTAAAAGGCTTTTCTGATCACTGCCGCTACATCTACACGATGGTCTAATGTGAGATTGTTGTTAACCTGTGTACCCAGGTCTCTCACCACAGGTTGTGTGCTTATGGGGTTACCGTTGATGTGGTAAACAGTAAGGGCCATGTTTTTGCTGAATGGTATGATAATACATTTTTTTGCCTTTAACTTAAGGCCATGACTTTTGTACAAGTAATTTTTTGCTGTGAGAACCTCTTGTAGTATGTTAACATCATTTGGGGAGTCAATGACAGCACCTGACTTACATTCGTCAACAAACCTGGTCAGGCACAAGCCTTTTGTCTTTGTCTGGACCTCTGAGAAGTAGATGCCAAACAGTAGTGGTCCCTGGACAGATCCCTGGGGAGCACCACTAGTGATAGGTCTGCTGTCGGAGGTAGAAGGCACCTATTTTGACCTTGTGGGTCCTATCTGTGAACCAGTTGGCCACCCACCTGATGAGATAGGGATTTACGCCAAGTTGTGTTAGCTTTACAATGATGCTAGAGTGGGGGATTGTGTCAAAGGCTTTGACTAAGTCAAGGTAAGCAGTATGTACTGGCTTTCCCTCATCCAGGGCCTTGGTAACAGTCTCAAAAATGTCAACAAGGTTCAACAGGCAAGATCTGCCCTTGATGAATCCAAACTGGGTGGGGTCAAGTACTTGGAGATTGCCTATGTCCCCGTTTATGAAGTCCATAATAGTACGCTCCATGGCCTTACAGATCAGACTTGTCAAGCTAATGGGACAATAGTTTCCAGGGTCAGTAGTGGCACCACCTTTGCACAAGGGGATGACAATGGCAGTTCTCCACTCTGCTGGAATGAAGCTTGTACTTAGGCTATGGTTGAATAGGGTGCTCAATGGTGAGGCCTGTTCTTCCTGGAGATGGTACAGAATATAGCCTGGCATACTATCAGGTCTCATGGAAGCTGTGTTCTTTGCCTTGCATAGAGCCTTTAACACTTGATCTACTCTTCAGAGATTTGAGATGCGGGACAAGTATCAGGGATGTTAAATGGGCCTGGGGGGGACAGGAGAATGAAGTTTGTGCTGAACCTATCTGCTAACAGTTTGGCTAAGTCAACAGGATCAGTGTAACTGGTACCATTAAGAACTAATTTGGAATAAACCTTGGCTTTGCCATGGAGTTTTCTGACATAACTGAATAAGGCTTTGTGGTTACCCTTTGTTTTGGAGGCTAGTTTTGATTCATAATTGGCTTTGGAGGTTTTCACTGGTGACCTAATTTGCTTGTTGAGGCTAAGGAGGAAGTTTTTCCAATTGGGAATTTGTGCCTTTTTACCCTTGGACGACAGTTTCTTCCTTTTGTTGTAAAGCCTGTTGATAGAGGATGGCTACTGGCTAGGTTTGTGTTTCCTTGAAGAGCAGGTTTTACTTCTGTTTGGTATGGCTGAGTGCATGTAGTTGTACAGGTGCTTGTATACTGTACTGATGTACTGTTCAGGATAGTTGTCTGCATCCTCTGAGATGGGTGGTAGTGTGAAGCTACTGATACCTTCTCTTAGAAGGTTGTAGTCAGCTTTTGAAAAGTTTTTTTTAGCCTGGTTACGGTTCGGGGGGGTTGGACAGGATAGAAACTTCAGATGAGACAGGCTGATGGTCTGATCTCACCAGGGAAAAGGTACTATGGGGGTGGTGCAGTGGTCACCCATATTGGTAAGAACCAGGTCTAGAATGTTTTCTCCCTTTATGGGGGAATGAGACAAGCTGGTCTAGTGCGTTAAAATAGATGATGTCAAGGAATCGTTGGATGAGTGCATTAGAGCAGGAATAGTTCAATCAGTCTATGGTGGGGTAGTTGAAATCACCAAGGATCAGGGTGTTATGGAGTATCTTGATGGAGTCAAGTAGGTCCAGGTAGGAGGAGGAGTGGGTACCCTGAGTCATGGATGGGAGTCTATAGCTGGCTATAACTTGGATGGGTGTCTTGCATCCATGATTATTCTTTTTGTGGCCTTACATATAAGACTAGTCAACCTTATGGGTATGTAATTTCCCAGGTCAATAGATGGTCCTCCTTTTTGCAGAGGGATGACTGTTGCTGTCCTCCACTCTACTGGGACAAAGCCAGTCCAGAGGCTGTGGTTAGATAGAGATCCTAATGGGCCTGATAAGTCCTGATTTAAGATGTTTAAGAGGCAATCTGGTATATTAAGAGGCCCCATTAAAGCATTGTTTTTAACTTTAGAGAACGTAGTGGCAACCTGCTGTCTGGTGATAATTGGAAGTGGAGTGGCAGAGGGTATTTCTTGGGGAAGAACTGGGGGTGATGGGGAAGTGAAATTTGAGATGCATTTGTCGGCCAGTAGATGTACTGTGTCTTCCAGCTGAGTATAGGTGATACCATCTACAACTAATTCCATACATTGTTGAGCATTGCGCTTAAGATTGTGGACATAACTGAAAAATGCTTTATGGTTATTCTTAGCTTTGGAGGCTATTTTTACCACAAAGTCTGCTTTCAGAGACTTGACCAGTTCCCTCATTCACTTGTTTAGACTAATGAGGGGCTTATTGCTCGACTGGGCACATTCTCTCTTATTATATCACAGGATTTATTTCTTTTGTTGTACAACCTACTAATACCAGGGGTCCACTAGGGTGGCTTGTTTTGCAGTTTGACCTGGGTTGATTTTGGTCTGGTACTGCTCTTTCTATGCAGCTGTTTATATGGTCACACAGGGCTTTTGTGTATGCCCCTGCATAGGTTTCTCTGTTTTTTTTTGGATTTGGGAGAGTTTGGAATTAGCTATGCTGTCCCTTAATATGAGGTAATTTACCTTAGAGAACTTTTTAAAGTTTTTGGGGTTAGGTAGGGGAACTAGTTTTACCTTTATTTCAAGGGAGACCACTTTGTGATCTGATCTTACCAGTGAGGACATAACACCAGGGGGAGGTGCAGTACTTTCCCACATTTGTGAGTACCAAATCTAGGATATTTGTTCCCCCAGTGGGAGTGCAGACTAGCTGTTCCAGGGCATTTGAATTTACAAAGTCATTAAATCTTAAAGCCTGCATGTTAGTGACAGTGTATGCCTCCCAATTAATGGAGGGGTAGTTACAATCACCCATGAGTATGGTACTGGACTGGATGGTGAGTGATTCTAGTAATTTCAGGTATGATGTATGGCTTGCATGGTTCATAGTGGGAATCTGTAGCTAGCAAGAACATAGTAATGGATTTTTCCCATGGTTAGTTGGACATAGAGGAGCTCAAGCATGTCATATTGTTTGATCAGCCTTGAGGTGTGTTTATATTTTATGTAGATAGATACACCTCAAACTTTTACTTTTTCATTTTCAGTTTATGGTCAGAATGTATGAAAAGCATCAGACCTCTCAGCTGTACAAAGTTTCACAGAATGTCCATATTTTTGCCTCATATTTTTGGTATGTTCCTCCTAAAATATGTACCTTTCTGGCAAATAGCTGAGGATTGAAGTCATTAAATAATGACAAACATTTGAGTTTAAGACTCCACATTCTTCAGAAAATTAATGCTAATGCAAAACCTATTGTTCTATCAACTTTCTAAGTTTGTACGAGCAATAAAAATCTGTCCCTATTTGTCCTCTCATCATTTTAGGCTTTGTCCAGATGTTTTGCACTAAGAGGTTGAGAAGTATGAAAGGCATTATTACAATGCACTGCGGGAGTGCTTTCTGTGGCTTTGAAACATGTTTCTGTAACAACACAGATATCAGCATTCTTCAGGGTAAGAAGAGCTTCCAGGCAGTGCAATTTCTTGTTGAGGCTTCTAGCATTGAGCAGTAACACCTTTAGCTTGTCCCGAGTAGCTTTTGTTATGTTGGAAGATTTTCCTGTTTGACAATGCCTAAAAAAGGCCCTGTAGGAGTGTATAATGTTTTGTCCAGTATTAGAAAGCCTAGAGGCAGCAGGTAAAGATCATCCCTGACAAAGAAGTGTGGCCAATCAACCATGTCCTCCCAGGCTGACAAGTATTGGAGTCCTTTGGAATGGCACAAGTAGCTAAACCAATTGTTAAAGTTGATAATTTTCTGTGGGTATTGTGGCACCATCCTTGGAGATGGTAGAATGCTGCTCAATGCTAGGCTCATGGATCATGCCTGCCTGAGACACATATTCTGAGAACTCAATCATGTCTCTCGTCATATTGTCTAAGGAACTATGTATCAAGTCATCCATACCCACATGGGCTATGACTGAGTTATACTGGTACTTAGAGGTAAGTGACCTGAGTGCTGCCATGATATGGCAAATCCTAGTCCCTGACAGACAACTAACTGTAACCTTCTCCTTATCCAGCCTGGTAAGAGGGACATCAGTGTGTCTCACAATGGAGTCTCCTATGACCACAATATTGGGTCGTGGAGTGTTTTGCCTTATGGGCTTGGTAGTTGAGGCACAGAGAAATGTGGCTTTATGTGCTGTGATGGGAATAGTCTTGTTTGTGTGCATTTAGAGTTTCTGAGGACTGTGCCTGAGAGGCCTTTGAGGTTTGGGTAAGTTACATGAGAGCACCTCCGCATATGTGAATGTATGTGTGGGGTCCTTTGTGGGTGTGGTGAGTGATGTGTGTGAGTTGCTGGAAACCTGCTTGTTGCTTTTTGTGTCTATATGTGAGAGTCTAGCCTCCAATGTTAATATGTAACTACATCTCTCTCATACTGTATTTTTCTATTCGAGAATTAAGTGGTTGTCAGTGCACATAAGGCAATTGTTTCATTTCCTCAAGATACCCATCTCCATCAAGCTGGATGTAGAGATATCAGAAAAGTGCCCATCCATGGTTGCAGGTCCTAAGGTGTACTTGAAAAGATAAGAGTGGATGTGTTTGTAACCGGATGAAGGAAGGGTGCTTACGTGGTGTAATTTGCAGCGGACGTAATCAGTGATGCTACCCTGCAACAAATCAGATGTTCTCTGAGCAGCAATAGTCCTAGGTGCCATAATAAGGTAACTAGCAAAGTAAACTTTCAAAGTATAATGAAAATAGGCAATGCTTCCAGATGTTTTCATCTGTACACGGCACTGGCACAATGAGCAGCTCTGTGCAAATGTGCTGAATTTATACCAGCACTGGAAATACAGAAAACTGACTGAGCCCTCTGGCCAATACAACGACGACACTTAGAGCCCTTTTGTGTGCTTCCTAACTCAGATAGATCAAGCAATCACCTACTGCCAATAGATGAATAATTCCAGTCCTCCTAATATAAAAACACAATAAAGGAGTGTCCAGAGTGAAATGCTACCGCAAACAAACTTAAAGATACAGATACAGCAACATACTTTAAAGAGCTTATACAAGTGTGAATATTCAATAAAAGCACTTTGCTTTGTAGAAATGAGCCAAGACCCACTCAATTGTACAGAATTTATAAATACACTAAAAACAAGACAAGCTGATTAATAAGTCCTCCAGCCAATAAAACAACTACATGTATGAATCTCCAGTGTGTTTCCTCAACCTATAGAGACCAGGCTACCACCCAGGGACACTTGATGGAAAATCCACTGAACTCTTGATATAAAAACACAGAAAAGTGCTTGCTAGAGTTTAAAATACACTACTTTATCCAACAGCTATCTATATAATCCATTCAGAACAGACAATGAAGGACAGAATGCACTTTTTTTTACAATAAGCACAAGGAAAGGCAAATTAATAATTTAAGATATAAAAAGAGCAGTGTAGAAAGGGAGGAGCTTATCAAGCTCAATTTACAGTAAGGGTGGGCAGCTTAAAATCACCAAGTTTAAAAAGCAAGTAAAGTAATGGGATTTGGAGGGTTGGTGGGAAACAACTAGTAGGGTGTCACCAACAGTGCTTATAGTTTATGCAGGCTTTGAGTCTTATCAGAAAAGACAAAGACCCAGAAATTCCCTGTGTATTTAAGTATCATTCAAAAAACAAATTAACAAATGAAAAAAAAAAACGTGAAATGTGCATAATTTAAGTATCTCTCTCCTGATTAGAACAAAAACAACAGTCCAAGGAGATTTCTTAAAACAGGAAACAAAATTGTTTGTGTCTTTCGGCTTTTCCCGGTTAGGGGTCGCTACAGCAGAACTCTGGTCTGCTAATGATTGGTAGTTGATTTTTACATGCCAAGTCACCAGTCCTGACGCACAACCTTCAACGAAGGTACGCCCATTCATGCATGACAAAATAATATAGAACAGACTTATATATACTAAGTCTGAGATGCCATTTCTCAGAATATTCCCCTTTCTCCAAGGTGAGTATAAGTTTGGAGTGTGTGTGTGTGTGTGTGCTTGTTTGTATGTGTGTGTGTGTATGTGTGTGTGTATGTGCGTGTGTGTGTGTTAGGGGGGGGCTTGCCCCCCCCCACAAAGTGAAGTTTTAAGGGGAAGAGGGATATTCGAGATTCATTCTTCTCTGAGTTTTTGTTCTTTTTTTCGGCTTTTCGGCACTCTGCATTTTGAATTTTGACATTTCAGTAAGGAGCCAAATAATTTAGCATATATATTTTTGTAGCTATTTAAATAACCATTGTTATTTATATTCTGTACATTGTTTTGTTACCTAATGAGGTAACCTGGGCTGAGCTTAAAATCAGCCATTGTTTGATAAGTATTTTACTCTGGTAGACAAATTTAAACAAAATAAATAAATAAATAAATAAATAGATGGATAAATAGATAAATAAATAAAAATGTTATCTAAACTGGATAATGTTCCCTTTTGATCAGTTTATTAAGTTCTGAGGATCTGTTACCTGCTTCTTAACATTTAACATGCAATTTGCCCATTCTATCAGTTTGCTTTGCATAATTATGCTTGACTACTTTATTTCCTTTTTACACTGTTGTAAAATACTTGTACCCACCCCCCCGGCCTATACACTATACTGAATGCTTTTCAGTTTTCTTTCCTTTTTTTTCTTTACCCATAACCACATTCTTGTATTGTTTCCCATTTTTGCTCATTTATCACCAGGAGTGAGATTTAGAGAAGTTATAACTGTAGCACTGTTAGGTCTTTGCTGATTAACTCTGGCAATAAAAAGTGATTTCAAAGAAATTCAACAGCCACATAGAGAAAAAGCACATTAACCTCTTATTAACAAGTCTCTGAAATGAACAAAGTGCAGTTAGAAGAAACCTCACTGGTGCTCCCCTACTAACCCATGCAACAATATTGCACAGGTACCTAAAAACACACACACACACACACACACACACACACACACACACACACACACACACACACACACACACACACACACACACACACACACACATCAGAACTTTAGCTAAGGTGGGAAAAAATGGGCACCCACCTAAGATACAAGGTGTCAGGGAGGAATGATCAGCAGATGCAGATCAGGTGGTAGTTCAATAGGAGTATTCATTTTCTGAATGCTAGTGCTGTATTTGCTGTCAGGGCTGAAGCATTTCAGCTTGCTGTGTCTGCTAGAGCTTTACTAGCATTCATAAATGAATGCTGATACTGCTTTGTGGTTTGGACTTGAATAGTTCAGCACTCAATGTGTGGTATTCAAAATATATATCTTTATCTTTTATCTTGCAATATGTTTGAAATTTATTTCTAAAGGCAGAAATCTTGGCTTGGTCTTTACTTTATAGTTAAAACTTTTAATTGCGTACGCAAGTACTGCATGAAGGAACACTGCACACTGTACTTTTCCTAGTCTTCTGGTAATGTTGCTGTCAGTAAGATATGACTAAACACTACATTGTATAAGGGTTTAGCTTTCTGAAGTGTTTCCATGAATCTTTGTCACCACTGATGGTGATATTGAAGTTTTTTTCTTGAACCAAAATCTGAAGAATGGCTGAGCCATTGGTGGTAGAGTTGAGCATGAAAAGTGAAAAATATTTTCAAGCGTGAGATTCAAGCACACCTCTAAACTTCCTTGCTTAAGAATTCTGGACAAAGCCACATGTAATCCGTATCTCTCAACTGTCCAGATTTTCAGAGAATGTCCAGATTTTTCTCTTATATTTTTGGTCTGTTCTATTTTAAAATTTGTGATTTTCTGGCAAATCACTGAGGACTGAAATCACTAAATAATTACATACATTTCTATTCCACACTTCATAGCCCTCAGAAAATACAAGCTAACTCAAGTATGAGCAATATTTAAACTCTGTCCCTATTTCTGAGCCTTTGTCTTCCCATTATTTTAGGCTCTGTCTAGATTTTTTGTACTGAGAGTTTGAGAGGTATGCATATTCGGAGGGAAAAGGCCAAAAATCAGAGACAACTTTTAAATATTAATGTGGTTCACTGAAACACTGAATCACTTAGAACAACAGATTTTGTATCAACTTGCATGTTCTGAACAATAAGTATGAAACTCTAATATATAGCACTATTGATTAACTGTAATCATAATAATTTACCAGATAAAATATTTATGAGGGAGAAAACAAAAATATGGGAAAAAATTAGGGAAGCTCTGCGAAGTTAGGGGCAGTGCTGAGGCATGAATTCAAGCCCACTGTGCAATAAATAATGTGAGAAAAGTAGAAAATGTGAAAAGCAAGTCTTTTGACAGACTTTTCTCATCAAATGTGAGCATTACAGAGCCTGTAATGATATCGCACATAAATGTGCTATAGTAGCAGAATTTTGATAAATTCGTGTGTCAGCAGACACATTACAAATAACAAAAATGCAGAGCAGAATGAAAGTGCAGCTTCTGGTATCATACACATTTAATTGTGAAACCATTTAGTACATGGACCCAAACAATGAATACATTGTTAAGGCTTAATAAGTAGAAAGCTGAAACCCAGATATGTACACCAAGAAGCTTTACTACAGACTGATGCAGAAGGTAGATGCACATGCTACTGAGCACCCATTAATATTAGCTCCCTTAAAGACATGCAGACTCCAATACTTTATATATCTATATGTGTGATAATAACCAGTTAGCTATTGTGAAACATGTTATAAATTAAACTGCAGCTAGTGTTTTAAATCCATGTTTATAAAAAGGAAGAGACAATAATATATCTTTGCTTTGGCAGTTTCAACCACACAGACTTTGAGAGCTAGGTTTCTTGGATGAGCCTTTTGTCTGTGCTCATTCATGGTGAAATGCCTACATCTTTTGAGTGAGCTTTTAAGCCCATTGATATTCAGAGAAAAGACCTTCTAAAAAGGCTCTTATGAAGTGAGAGTAAGATGATGGAATTAATTTCCAATGTGTGATTTTAATAATAAAATTTAAGTTGGAGAGATGCAGTGGTTAGCTTTTGCTGCCTCGCAGGGCTTAGTTCTTCACTTCAGTGTTCAGCTGTTGTGCTTACTGTATATATACTCTGCATATCTTGATGGTGTCCACATAAGGTTTTAACAAGGTGCTTAAGGTCTCTTCCCAAATATACATTCTATATGAATTGATATTCCACTAAAGTGACCATAGGTGTGCATGCAGTATAATGGGAAGTGGGCTGACATCATGCTCTGGATTAATTTATCTGCTTAATGCCTAGTGAATGCTAGAATAACTTCTGACTCTCCAGACCCTAAACTGGATTAAGTGAGTAACCAGAAAATGAAGGAATATAAAGAAAAATAAACTGAAGCCAATTATAACTTGAACAATTCTATGGTAAAAGCAATTGATTGAATTTAGGGCATTTGTAACTTGTTGAAGTATTATTTCTTTATTTAGTTAGCCCCACTAGGCTAATGACCTCTTTTCAGGGTAGACCCAAGGTGGTATGCATACTGACTATGGGGAATTTGGCAAGGGCACCAGGGAACTTCCCCTACTCTTTTTGATAGGTGCCATGGGATCTTTTACAGTCACCTGTGTTACTACCAAATCAGGCAAATGGGGCCTCAGTTTGACATCTTACCTGAAGAACGACATACTCAGAAGTGCAGCACCCCCTTATGCTGTACTACAGTGTCAGAAAATTAACTACCAGGTGTGAAAATAGAACTCATAGCCTTCTACACCTAAATTCATCTTCTTCTATTGGAACTGCATGACTTTGGGCAAACGCCTGGTTTATTGAGTGCTCCTGTATTGAACTTCTTCCCCTTTATGCTATTTCTAATCTTAAATTTGATCATTTCTATGTGAATTTTACATTAAACATTACATTTTTCACATTCAGTTTGTTAATTCTTATTACTTTATCCTTGTCTGAGAACACACTGTGATATTATAACATTAAAAGCATTCTAAGCTATAGATCACATACACTAAAGATCAAAACATCTATTTAAGACTTACAGAGCCCTTAGCACTAGCAAAGTCTTCATTTAAGGGTGAGGAGTACAAACTTTAACAAACAGCTATATCAAAAAAAGAACTGCTGCTTCCAGACAAAAAAGACAATTCCCCAGGATTCAATAGACTCTGTGTAGGTTTTGTGCAGAGCCTACATGGAGATTACATTTTTGTGGGACAGTGATCGGCAAGCGGCAGCATGCAGTGCATATTAATGATGTGCAGCGCTCCTAAGTTATGTTACTTGGCTGGCAACAGTGTTGCAGCCAGGAAACCATGTAAGCAAATACAGATACAATTCTGTTTAGAGCAGAGCAGCTATGATTTGCCATAGGTGTCACATAGACATGTGGTAGAATGGACCTCAAACATACTTGTCATCCTCTTTGAGCAAGATATGTGGGCAAAGGCATACATAATGGAGGGACAAAGGGCCAAAATAGGGACAGATTTTTAATATTGCACTTCTACACTTAGAAAATTGATAGAATAAATAGGTTGTACATTAGCATGACTTTTCTGAAGAGTATGAAATTTGAAAGCAAATGTCAGACATCAGTTTCTGACTTCAATCTGCAATGACAAGCCAATAATTTGCCAGAAAACCAAAATGTTATGAGGAAAAGATAACAGATATTTGACAAAAACTGGATATTCTGCACAACTTAGGACAGTTGAGAGGTGTACACTCAAAGGTATGTAACAGTGAGTCACCTCAGTCTACTGATCATATCAGTGATATGGCAGAAAGGCATAGATTTGATAAGGAAAACATTTGGACATTCTGGGAATATTTGGACAGCTGAGAGGTATGAATGTGTAGTACATGGTCCAAACACAGTACAGGACAGTGTACCTACAATGCAGACTATTGTGATATCCCATTCCTGGCATCTGTACTGAAGCTTTGTTAATGATCTGTAACAAGACATGGACTGCCATTTAAAATGATCCCTCAGGAAAAGTCTGTGTATTGATTAGGGACACACAGATAAATCATATGAATGAGCACAGGGAAAGAGGACAGGTGAAACTCCCTCATGTCCAGCAGAGGAAGGCATGTCAATGGAAGATGGTTGTAGCAGCAATACCAAGCATATATCTATATGGTTCAGTACAGAGGGTACAGTGAAAATATGTTGTCTATGTCTGTTACATAAGGTGACATAATGGGGAGGATGTGTGCATGAGATAAGCATCCTTACATGATTAATACAGTGGATATCTATCAGGGATCTGACATGCAATTGGGATAGGGTGCATATTGTGAAGCTGTGCAAACTGATATGCCTGAATATGAGCGTAGTCTCAGCAGATGTCTCCAGCAAGGTGCACACAGATAAAGGTTCATGGAAAACATTACAAGAATCAATCACAATCACAGACAATATCAGAATCATACCACCACTAATCCCATGCCTCTGATATAACATATGTGATCTGGAGTGATAAGAGATGAGCCTGCATACACACACATACACACAGACACACACACACACACACACACACACACACACACACACACACACACACACACACACACACTTGAACAACTATTATGATACATCCATACTCTATGAGGGTAACCACTCACACTGTCCTGGCACTGTAATATCTGCAGGAGGTATTAAGAGGGCACTGCTACACCTGTATGTGACAGTATGAGCAATACAGGCTAGTTGCCTTGTGTGCATGTTATATATATATCTATATCTATACACACACACACACACACACACACACACACACACACACACACACACACACACACACACACACACACACACACACAGACACACATACACACACACACACACACACACACACACACACACACACACACACACACACACACACACATATATATATATATATATATATATATATATATATATATATATATCTATATAGCACAATCCATACTGTCACAAATGAAATGCACGCCATTAATGTTGTCAAACACCTATATACGTAGTGTGTGCATAATCAAAACAAGCAGCACACATGTATCTGGTGTTACAACTTGACTGATGTTCTGCACCATCAGACAGTCATGTATATAGCACAGAAAGAATACCTAGGCATGGCCAATAAGTTGTATGACAATGTACTGTGACAAAGGTGGTACACTTCAGTTACACATCACTTGGAAGATATGTAGGTAGGTACATTATAAAGGGTACATTATACACAGTTACTGGTGTGATGAAGGCTGAAAACCATGAATGTATCGGTTCTATATTACAAGATCGAAGCTTTACTTAATCGAATAAGTAAAGTTCGAACTTGTAATATCAAAACCATAAATTATTGAATGGCAAATTTAACCCAGGGAAACACTTCCCTTGGCTGTTATGTGGAGTATGCCCATTTCTCTAATTTGGAACAATCTCAGAGTTGGTATATTTAGGTAGGGGGGTGTGGGGGGTGAAGAGTCCCACTTGATTTCGGATGTAAAGTTTTTTTTTTGATTCAGCCAAGGGAAGTGTTTCGCTTGGCTGAATCGGCCGTTCGACAATTTTAGCTTTAGTTATTCGGTTAACTAAAGCTTCGATGTTGTAATACAGACGTAATGTATCATGGCCTCTGATCTGCATGTCCTTCACATACCCAATATTTGTGTTACATTCAAGGGAGTAGTCAGCACTGTGACTACATGCTGTTGGATGCATCACTTACCATCTACCGCAGGACATGGGTCACATAAATATTGGTCTGATTATAGGGTGTGATGTTCCAATTATACTTAGGTGGTGTGTTGGTTTCCTGATTCAACACTGTTAATGCTACATCAAGTCAATTACATCTGGTATCCTCAAAGAGGTAATGTAGAGCATGTATGATAACAACAGTATCATTTTGTGGAACTTGACCAGGTCAAGGCATTTGACACAAATCCACAGTGAGCTATTCAATTAACACTGTCATATCTGGCCATAAACAGATATATAACCAAATGGGTAGACCAGTGTATGACATACATAGTATCTCACCCACAGGTCCAGTGGTGTCTGGTGACTTCAAGACGTCAAATCAAAGGAGGGCTGCAGGAGACAGCTGAATGGGTGGAGCCAATGGGAAGGGGTGCAGCCAACTAGAAAGGGGAGGAGCTATGTTCAAAACCACAAAAACTGGAACTTTAATTAAATACGCTTCCCTGGGTGCTAAACCATCATTATGAGTGCCCAATCAAGACAAAATGAAGTGTAGAAGAAAAAAAATGTCAATGCATTGGCTGCATGACAGCTTATTTAATATCTAGATGTAAAAAAAAAGGTTGTGAGGCATGAAAAAATAAACTAGTTTTTAAATACATTACTGGAATGCCAGTCAAAGTCAAGTATAAAAAAAGAAGCAGCACTCAACTCAAACCACTTCTTCTTGCACTGCAGTTCTAATTATAATTTATATTAAGCTTTATAAAGGTACCAGGTAACAAGCTGAAAGTAGCAATCTCTGTGATACCCCCACTTGTAAAAATGTTTCTTATCCAAAAAAGACCTGCTGCCTGACAACAACTATTTACTTGTTTCATGGGGAAAAACATGACCAAAATAAAAAATGAACAGCAAACAAGAAACAAGCTCAAGATAAATTGCTTAAAGGATTATTGCACAGGTTATGGACCACACATGATAGATTTGCATTCTGTTTAGTTTATTGGTAAAGCCTGCAGAGATGACTGCAAGTCTCCAACAAAGGTAATGAGCTTCTTAAAATACTGTAATCCTGTCCTTTATTACAAATACTGTCAAATGCATTTCAATACCCAAGGCTTATACGTTATCTAGTTATGTAAGTATTCTCTGAATGGCAACAACAAAAATTATTTCAATGTTGGTAACTCTTTAACAGTATGCTTATTAAAGCTTACTTGCATCTTACAATCTCAGACAAGCTTACCTGATGGTCATGAAAGCACTGCTACTTAAACACAGAGCAACAGGCACTTTCTGAATAATAAGAAGCATAAATCGACAGTATAGACATATGACAGAAAACCAGAACATTCTGCAAAAGCAAACAAGGACAGATGAAAAGCCACTGTAGTACTTGTGTCTACATTGGATGGTAGGATACTCTGCATACTTACACTGCATAACTGCTCCTTGCCTTGCTTGGACACATCCAGAGTCACTACATGGGGGAGCGGAGAGCAACAATTATGTCACAATTTGAAATGTCTCTGGCCGACTGTGATGGCCCTGACACTTTTGTCATACCTCTCAACCTCAGAGCAAGAAATCTGTCCAAATCCATACATAGAAGTGGGACAAAGGCCCAAACATAAGGACAATATTTAAATATTGCTCTTATAATGTTTCTAATAAAATAGTAGGTCTTGCATTAGTATGAATTTTCTGAAGGG
Organism: Protopterus annectens; assembly: GCF_019279795.1. Taxonomy (NCBI): domain Eukaryota; kingdom Metazoa; phylum Chordata; order Ceratodontiformes; family Protopteridae; genus Protopterus; species Protopterus annectens. The sequence goes on from NC_056735.1 coordinate 1,832,298,604, forward strand.
TATGAAATCTGAAACTCAAATGTCTGTCATTATTTTTTAACTTCAGTCTTTAATGATTTGCCACTAATTTGCCAGAAAACCACAATTTTATGAAAAATTGACCAAAAATGTGATGCAAAAATATAAAATAGCCACACAATACAGCTGGGAACCTGTTAACTCATTCCCTCCAGTAAAGCTCTTCTGAGTGTGTACCTTTAACTCCCAGTGGGTGTGGCTTCAGCCTTTAAAATGAAGTTATCACCTTATAGTTCTAATAGATGCTAATTGACAGAGGTCATATATCAATACACTTGTGTTTCTCATCATGTATGCTTCAAGATAAAATATTCTGATGCCTTGTATGTAGCATGGTTTTCGAATTATTAATACAAGTATGAATAAGTAATATTTGACGCCTAGAGGTGCAGTAGGAGGCAACTGCAGAAATGCCTGGAGACGTCACTCGGCTGTAATGAGAAAGGACACTTTTTTATTATTAGTACTGTTAACTTGAGCAGCTGACAAAATAAAGGAATCTACATGCATTTCTGAAATAAAAGTAATCTATAACTCTCTGATTATTACAGTTATTTATTAATTGTAAACCGTCCACGGTTTCTTCCAAAATTGCCATTTTGCGGAGGGATTATTAGAGGGAGAGCAACATTTTGAGCCAAAATCGGGGACAGTTGAGAGGTTTGGATATGCCTAATTCTATAAAGCAATTTATTTGCAAGTACCTATCAACCTGTTAATGCAGGAAATCTGGACAAGGCCCAATATATTGCAGGAACATACAAACAGTACTAAAAATTGCTCTTGTATAAACTTAGTTGATAGAATAAAAGGTCTTGCTTTAGCATGCATTTTTCTGAAGGTTATGAAGTCTTAAACTCAATGCCTGTCATTATTTAATGACTTAATTCCTAAATGATTTGCCAAAAAAAACACAAATTTTATGAGGAACAAACCAAAAATAAGAATCAAAAATCTATTCATTCTGTGAAAATCTGGACAGTTGAAAGGTATAGTTCAGCCGGGGCTGAGTTTGAGTTTGCCACCCTTCCCCCTCATAAAATCATGGTCAAATGGAGCCTCCCCCTACAGCCATTCCAATGTCCCATTACTTGGCTATTTCGCCCCATTTACCATAAACACTGTAATATGCATACTGCTTTTCTTCTATGATGAGTTGGATTTCATTTGAAAGTTTTATTTTGCATTTTATAGCACAAACACTAAGATATCTGCTAAACAATGCAATGCAGTCTCAGAATGAAAATAGACTTAGCATTAAAACTTGTCTGCCCTTGAAACTTGCTTTCATTGAAACAGTATTGAAATCCACATTCAAAGAAAATACATTTGGCTAGTATAAAGATTAACTTTGGGCTGTTTTCAAATGATAGGCTCCTTGCACACAAGACATACATGCAATGTATGATACACCCTCCTGATTGTATTAAATGGGATTCCTTGTATAATATAGTACAGTTGTTAGAGAGTGTTTTAAATGTATTGTTTTGAACATTTTTCCAGTAAGCAATGAAACAAAATGCATGCACCAATAATGACAAAACTGCCCAGTTGAGAACATTTCCATCATAAAAGTCTGCTCAGACTTCTACAATCCACCAGTATCGGTATATATGCACAATCTCTGCAGAAGTAAAAGTCATCTAAATAATTCCACATTAAAGAGATCTGTAACTAATGAAGAGGTTTCTGATAGCAAACAACTTTATATTTCATTCTTTCATCTACAAATAAAGTGCCTGTATCTTTGCCAAAGAGGATATCCTCAGTACGGCAGCATCCACCCCCTGTGGGAGTAGAACCCCCAGCCTTCTGCATCAGAAGCAAGTACACCACTGGTTATGCTATTAACAATTCAAGCATACTTAGCATAAGCAGCACTAAACTTCTGTTCTCCTGCAGCTCTCAGCTCCTTGTAAAATCTACTCGACACTCAACTGTATCTCTCAACTTCGCAGCACAAGAAATCTGGAAAAAGCCAAAACTTATTGGGGGGGGGCAAAAGCCCAAAAACCAGAGATACATTTTAAACATTGTTTGTGTAACCTTGGAAAGTTGCTAATATAAAATGCTGTGTTACCACCATACATTTCACTGCCAAGCCTTGAACTGAGGATCCTGTGCAAAACAGTCAAAGCAACATACCACTATGCCATATCAGCTGTTTTATGAAAGGGAGGAAGACTGAAACTTAAATGGCTACCATTTAGTGTATTCAGTTCTGACCATAGCTGTCAACCTCTTAGCACAAAACACCTGGACAAAGCTAGTAATGGGTGAATACAGCCCTCAAACATATTCAGTGAATTCAGTTCTCATCATAGCTCTCAATCTTAGCACAAAAAAACCTGGACAAAGCCAATAACGGGGGAATACAGTCCCAAAAATAGGGACAATTTTCAAATATTCATATTATAAACTTAGAAAATTGCTAGAATAAAAGGTTTTGTGTTACTATGTACTTTCTGAAGACTATGAAGTCTGAAATTCAAATACCTGTCAGTTTTATTTATTTAACATTTGTTAACCAGGAAAGTCTGACTTGGAACACAAGCCACTTTTCAGCAGAAGCCCAGGGAGAAATACGGCAGACACATGTCTTTGGGTAGACACCAGAGGAAACTCACACACAAACATAGGGAGGACATGCAGATTCCACACAGAAAGCACCCCAGCCAAGAATCAAACCAGAGAACCTTTAGCTGCAAGGCAACAATGCTACCACTGCAACACCAACTATTTAAGGAATTAATAATTCAGAACCACAGATTTTATGAGGAACAGAGCAGAACAAAATATGAGGCAAAAATCTGCAAAAGTTTCACAAATGGTGGTGGGTAGGGAATTCAGGCTCTTGTTACCTGCACCCAGGGTACAGGGTTCAAACCTGAGGTATTCTCTAACCACCAGCAGGTATCCTGAGTTCCCTCTACAGCCAACATCACACACACACACACACACACACACACACACACACACACACACACACACACACACTCACACATACTCCAAAAGTAGAAAAGTATTCAGCTATGTGTGATGTGTGAGATTTGAAGGGCATGTTTCTTTAATATTTTAAAGGTGTAATTGGTTAATTAGCTTAGGAGTGGTATAAAAGGAAGTGGGAGTTTTGAAAAGTTTAGTTCTGATGAAGTCTGTACAAATAAGATGAAACCTAGGTCAAATTGTCTGTGCTCATATTCAATAAAATTGTTTGCTATCTGGGCGAGTTCCTGTGTTTTGGACTGGTCGGGTATTCCGTGTTGGACATTGTTGGTTACCAAGTTCGTTTGGGATTTATTGGTGTTTTTACCATGGAATCCAGAGCGGCCAATTCAGACATTATGGAATTTTTGCTTAAAATTAATCAACAGTTGTCCAAGCACACTGAGCAAATTAAATCACTGGTAGAGCAACAACAGGCATCATCCGCAGGCTCAACTCGAATTTCGGGTAGCCTGGGTTTGCCTTTAACACAGCCCACTCCTATGAAGAATAACCGGACGGTCAGTAGTAAGGAGGCGAATGCCAAAATACAGACTGGTAAGGGAAGTACATTAACGGCCAGTGCCTTTAGTAAAGAAGGTCATATAGATAAAATGCAATGGAAAACTATAAAATTTGATTTCCAACATGAAGCAAATAGCATTGGTTCGGGTTTAAGAACCAACTTAACTTTAGAAGAGCGACTAAAAAACTTTGAAAAAAAAGTTATACACTATGAAAAAGTTACAGTTGGAAAATGGATATCTGATTAGGAATATAGAGTTGGAAATAGTACCCCGTGGGTTGCGGTCATAGAGATATCCCAATGGTATAACTGGTAATGAAGAAATGATTCGGGAAGTGCATAAATTATTCGATAGAACTGGGTTAGAACTAATGAGAATTATGATAAAACACAACGATGTAGTCATAGCTCGGTTAATGGGTGAACTGGAGCAGGACAATGATATTATATTAAATGACCTGAACTTTGAATACTATTTAACTAATTATCAAAATATTTTTAATACTGTTGAAAATGAGTGTCAAATAATATTTCAGAGAAAATCACGTAAAATTCTAAGGGACACTGATGAATATCACAATCAAAGGGTGTATCCCTTATCTAAAGGTAACCATAATCACACAGTCGGCAGTTAATAGTAATGGCCAGAATGGAGAGGAAGTGATGTCACCACGTAGGGATGTGCATTTCCAGCATGACGAACACCCTTTGGAGGAAGGTCTGAGGTGATCAGAATGGTTGCGCAACCGAGAAGGAAATTTTTTACAGCAGAGGAGAGAGGAAAGCGAGAGACATATGGAGCAGGGAGCCCAGCCAAAAAAGTGGGGATTCCCACAGAAACAACAAGAGGGTTATCGCCAAGGCTAGAGATAGAAGCATCAGAGGAGAGCCTGTTATTGACGGTTCGGCTGGAGAACTTGAATGTGGTTTGTAAAGGGGAGGAGCAAGCCTTGAGCAGGAATAGTCAACATTCATTTCAGTTTAAGTCGATTGAAGTTCCAATAGTTGTAATGAACAATGAAAGACCTGACGAGTTCCTTGGTGGGGAAATGGCTGATCCACTACTACAGGTAAGTATATATCAGACTGTTGATACCCCAGGAGAGGGTGATGAAAGTATATTAACACATTCAGACTGGAGATATTGTACTGTTAAGGACTCTGAAGTGAATCGTGGTCATAACGTGGTCAGTTTTGAGTTTGGAACAAACTCAACACAAATGACTTGTGGAGACACTGGAACGGTTTCTTTAAACAGTATGGGGGGATCAGTAATCAATGATAATAATTTTGAAGTAAATTTTGAAAACATGAATGAAATTTTAAACCTCACCAGGTTCATTGACATTATGCAAGAGGGGAATTATGTTTCGGGCCCCAGTGAGCCTACTATTGTGTCTAATGGATATGGTAATTTTAAGGTATATAATTATTCCAATAAGGAGTTGAATATTAAGCATGCTGAATTATTATCAAAAGGCTTTACTTATGTTCCTGGTAGAAAAGGTAAAATAACAGATGTGCTTGTTGATTTAAAGCTGTTGACTAGGAAAATGAATATCAAGATGTGTTTTACACCAGATAGGGAGCAAAGTATTGGTGTATTAAAAAAACCTAGCAAATTTAACCCCTTAGTAAACAATACTGTGGCGTTGTTTGAGAAGGCTTGTGAATTAGAAATGAGGGGATATTTTATGAACAACAACAAAATAGGAAATAATTCATATAATAATTTAACTGATGAAGAAGTAAAGGTACTTCATGAGCTTATCATGGATAGGGGTATTCGTTTTATGAAGCCCGATAAGGGTAAAGGAATAGTGGTCATGGACAAAAATGACTATTCAGACTATATGTTTGGGATGTTATCTGGGGAAGCCTATGAAGAGGTTACTTTAAATGAGATACATGTGACGTACTCAAAGATAGATGTAATGATAGAGGATATGCTTTACCAAGGCCAGATAAATGAAATGGATTTTGAATATCTGAGAAATGAGTTCCCTGTTGTGAGTAATATTTTTGGCATCCCCAAAATACACAAGGGTTTGAATAATATTTCATTCAGACCCATTGTTGATGGAAAAAGGAGTAAAACCTTTTTTATAAGTAAATATTTGGATTATCATCTTCAAGGGGGACTAAAAAAGTTTGACTATGTTATCAAAGATTTGTGGCATTTCCTGTCTCAATTAAATGAAGTGAGAATTGACTCCTCCACTATATTCCTTACCATTGATGTATGTAATCTATATTCAGTGATTCCTAATGACATTGGGCTGGAATGGATGGAGAGCCAGTTAATCAAAATTGGGTTATTTGAACAGGATCAAATAAATGTATTTGTATCCCTCATGGATATTGTTTTAAATAACAACTTTTTGTTTTTTGAGGGTAGTTATTACAAACAGACTACTGGAGTAGCAATGGGGGGTGGCTTGTGCCCCATTTATGCTAACTATGTAATGTCCTTCTGGGAACAGGAATATGTATTTCAGAGTGAGTACAATCAATACATTCAGAAATACATGCGGTTTTTGGATGATGTTTTTATTGTTTGGGATGGTGGCGTTGAAAATCTTGAGTTATTTTTGGAGTTTATAAATAATACGGTTAATTTTAAAAAATTTACCTCTGTATATAATAGTACAGAAATAAGTTATTTAGATGTCCATTTAGTGGTAAACAATGATAGGAGGAGTCTCTCCTTTAATATTTATAGAAAAGCTACTTTTTCAAATTCCTATTTAAATTATCAAAGCTGGCACCCTAGCCACCAGAAAAGGGCTATAGTCAAAGGTCAAATGGTTAGAGCTGCTAGAATGGTTAACAATTATCAGGATTTTGAAAATGAATTAGAATTTATCACAGGGATGTTCATGAAAAGAGGATATCCAGAGACTTTGGTGCATGCCATCAAGGTTGAAATTACATCCAAAATAAATGGAGGAGTTTATCAGCCCATTTTATAATATAATATGGAATATGGGGAATCGTTGGTTGGTAATGTAGAAGCAAGAAAGAATGACAGAGGGGAATGTTTGTATTTTATTACTACCTATAATTGTGATGCAGAATTTATTGTTAAAATAATACGTAGGAATTGGGAACTCTTGAAATTGGATACCAATGTGCATAGTAAATTAAAGGCTCCCCCTAAAAATGTATATAGGAAGGATAGATCCTTCAAAAATCTTTTAGAGGGTAGTAACCAATCACCAATTCCTTATTCATGTAGGCCAGTTGGGAATTTTAAGTGCGGCAGGTGTAACAAATGCAAATATATTTTTAGTACAGGAAATAAGATCAAGTTAGGCAAAGAAGTTATATATATTAAAGGGCACTTTAATTGTTATAGCAGAAATGTGGTATATTTAGCTAGGTGCAACCGGTGTTCTGTATTTTATATAGGAAAACTTGCCGTACCCTAAGGGAAAGGGTCGGTGAGCATATGTTGGATATTAGACATATGAAGAACACCAATGCACTGGCAAGACATATCAAACAACATCCAGGTCATGAATTTCAATTTTGTGTTATTCAACAAATTATTAAGGATAACCAAGGGCATACCCTGGATGTTCATTTAGACATTTGAGAAATTAAGTGGCAAATAAGGTTAGATGCTACTACTTTTCCGGGCATTAACGACAACATTAGTATAGCCCCTTTATTAAAACTAAGGCATATATTAGGTTAATTTTTCAGCTATACCAATTTTATGGTGACCCAATATATATAGACATTTTGTATATTATTTTAGGCATTAATATATATTTATTCAATATTTCTTGTTTTTTAACTTATGTTTTTTATTCACGAATTTTAGCTGTATTTATGTAATGTATATTTATAGAATGTAAATTTTTTTTATAAATAGGTGTTTAATTAACATTATATAGAAAAGTATTCAGCTATGTGTGATGTGTGAGATTTGAAGGGCATGTTTCTTTAATATTTTAAAGGTGTAATTGGTTAATTAGCTTAGGAGTGGTATAAAAGGAAGTGGGAGTTTTGAAAAGTTTAGTTCTGATGAAGTCTGTACAAGTAAGACGAAGCCTAGGTCAAATTGTCTGTGTTCATATTCAATAAAATTGTTTGCTATCTGGGTGAGTTCCTGTGTTTTGGACTGGTCAGGTATTCCGTGTTGGACATTGTTGGTACACACTCACACACCTTTGCTTCTATCTCCGTTCCACAGCTTCATCCTGAGGGCTCGTCATTCGTGCTGGAACGCACACTTCCGGTTTCTTGTTTGCAAACGTTCCAAGAATGCTGACCTTGCAGTCACCTCTTCCAGTCTATGGTTCACAGCTGGGGGGCGGGGGGGGGGCTGCAGTCCAATATCACAAGCCGCCACTGCACAGGTCTAATGCACATACCTGGAATATTACTGGTGTACATGTAAAAGAGGTCCATGATAAAATGCTGGTCTACCTCACAGTTGAGAAGAGTCAGGATGTCTCTATATATGCATGCATCAGGTGCTGTCCCCCCAACTCAGGTGGATGTATGTTGATGTAAACCCTTGTATGGGAACACAGGCCATGTGGAGAGTGTGTTGAACTGTGTAGTCAACCATATCAGGAAGGTGTATGTGCCGAGTCATGCCATAAGTGATCGGTGATGTTGTCACAGCCCAATAGATTCCGTGTTATAGGTCTGCATGAAGGTAAGACAGAGCATACTGCCTATCATGATCTGGGGTAGGGTTTTGACACAATCCCCCCTGCAATTATCATTCAGAAACCTCCAAGCTGGAGATTAACTCTTACATCAGTTGACTGGTAACCAATTGGCTCACTAAGTTGGTAAATCAACCTGTAACAGTAGTTATCACCACTGGCAAACCCCAGGGATCTGTGCTTGGTCCCTCATGGTTTGAACTCCATTTCTCAACAGTTCAGGCTAGTTTGCTGATTCTTGCATATTGTGCGCAATCATTGAGTCCACTAGTGGTGGTAATATTGTACAGGAGGAGGTAACACACACAACTGAATGGTGACAAAGGCACACAATATACAAATAAATGCAGAAATGTATGTTTGTAGTGTTGTCTGTCTGAAAAGTGCAATTCCATATTAATCACAGCATTGACAATAGTCCTGTTATGTAGAAAGCCAGTGATGTATGTACTGGGAACATAATAGCACTCTGAACTTTGACCACCAAGTGTCTACAAAGGTATTGAAAGCCTATGTAGTGCACATTGTAAGTCACCTCATCATATTGAGATCTTAGGATTATATGACAGCACTATAGTCAAACCTCATCACAACACTAATAGAGTATAATGCTCTCTTTTTCATGTACCTCACCAGACACATGTAGCAGTTGGAGACATCACAGGGCTTTTTCAGCAAGATAACACAGGGCCTACAATCTATGCCATGAGTATGTGGATAGATTAAAAGCCATGTCACTCTGATCTTTACTGCATAGGATGAAGTGACTTCTAATGACATCAGCAGTGTCTGTTGAAGAGAATATAACAGTGTCCCACATGTTGGTGTAAAATGTACTTTATGATGTCAAGCAATAGCTCATACACACACACACACACACACACACACACACACACACACACACACACACACACACACACACACACACAGTTAACTGCAATGAGAATAGAACCCATACCTGTCTAAGTATACAGACTATAGCACCCAGTACTTTACACAAGAACCACAGCTCCAAGTCCAACTTGGAGTTACTCAGACAGCACTTTATAACTGATGACATCAGCAGTGTCTGTTAAGGAGAATATAACAGTGTTCCACATGCTGGTGTAAAATGCTCTTTGTAATGTCAAGTAACAGCTCTCTCAGACACACACACACACACACACACACACACACACACACACACACACACACACACACACACACACACACACACACACACGCACGCACACGCACACAGACACACACACACACACACACACACACACACACACACACACACACACACACACACACACACACACACTTACTTGACTGCACTGAGAACAGAACCCCTACATATTTAAGTACACAGACTTTAGAACCCAGTACTTTAGGGTGCCGTAGCACAAGTCAGACTTGGAGTGTCTCAGACATTACTTTATAGCTGATGACATCAGCAGTTTCAGTTGAGGAGACTGTAACAGTGTTCCACATGCTGGTGTAAAATTCTCTTTGTAATGTCAAGCAAAAGCTGATATACACACACACACACACACACACACACACACACACACACACACACACACACACACACACACACACACACACACACACAGACACACACACTTGACTGTATTGAGAACAGAACACCTACCTATCTAGGTGCACAGACTATAGAACCCAGTACTTTATGAGTGCCATAGAGCAAGTCCAACTGGAGTGTCTCAGATATTACTTTATAGCTGATGACATCAGCAGTGTCTGTTGAGGAGAATGTAACAGTGTCCCACATGCTGGTGTAAAATGCACTCTGTAATGTCAAGCAACAGCTCACACACACACACACACACACACACACACACACACACACACACACACACACACACACACACACACACACACACACACACACACACACAAACACAATATTGACCGTAATGAAAACAGGACCCTTACCTATCTAAGTGCACAGACTGTAGAACCCAGTACTTTATAAGTGCCATAGTGCAAGTCCATCTTGGAGTGTCTCAGACAATACTTTATAGCTGATGACACCAGCAGTGTCTGTTGAGGAGAATATAACAGTGTCCCATATGGTGGTGAAAAATGCTCTCTGTAATGTCAAGCAACAGCTCTCACACACATGCACACACACAGTTGACTGCAATGAAAATGGAACACCTACACATCTAAGTACATAGACTACAGAGCACAGTACTTTATGCAAGAGCCACAGCACAAGTCTGCCTTTTCCACTGCTGCAGGCCAACTTATAGTGGCTGACATCAGCAGTATATGTTGGAGCGAAGAAGTTGGGAGGACTGCATGAAATGGATCGGTAGGCATGTTACAAATATCAGATATTGTCATTTCATGGGAATGGGGCAATAACTGCAGGATACACACTTCTGCTCTTCTGGCTAGACATATGCACACACACAGTTGACTGCAGTGAGAACAGAACCCCTACTATTCTAAGTACAAAGTATGTTATGCAAATGCCATTTTACAAGCATGACTTTTATAAAACTGCAGGTAAACTTATAGTATATGACATCAGCAGGCCATGTGAGAGACAAAATGCTGCAAGTGCTGCATAGGCTCATAGCTTCATATGTACATAGTAAGCTGCTAGCCTAATGACCCTGTGGTATTTAGAAGCCTAGCTGTGTAAAAAACACAAGTACACTTATTGAGCATAGTTGGATGGTCGTTGTTAGCAGAATGATTTTGTGAGCAGCACCAAATGGCTCTGCCATGTAGGACATAGGTGCCACCTCAGAGGTGACTTTACAATCACCCATCCAGTAGTCAACATTGTGCTTGAACAGAGTCATTGAAGAACACCAATTCTCATGCAGTGGGAGTCTATTACAGAGGAATGTGTGTCATTGGGGATATATCTGCCTTCCAAGCATGTTCTGTTTATGTCACAGGCTAGGTTGAGAACTCTGGGCCAAGTTATTCTTGTCCCATTTGATTTGCAGATGTGCAGCATTTCCAGTAGGGCAGGGTCTGATACTGTTGTGTAGGGCTGGCATAGGTCACTTCTCAGCAGCCTGCATGATACTGAGTCACTGACAGGTCTTTGAGTATTTCCATGTATGTCAAGTTTGTAGGCTCTGGAGTCTCCCAGGCACAGCCCTGTGTTTTCTCCAATTACAGAAGGTGTCTGGTGAGGTACAGACAGAAGGAAGCATTGTACTCAATTAATGGTCTGATAAGGGTTGAGTACAGCAGAGGTATGGTCTCCATGGCCTTGGATGTGATGTCCATATGTAGGATGCGTGCAATGCAGAATGTGTGTCTGACCACTATGGAGACATAGTGATGAAAGTGTAGATTGCTATCAACATGTGTTCCCAAGTCTCACAACACTGTGTTTGAGTTTAAAGAGGTGCTGTGTATATCATAATTATCAGGGGTACTTCATTGATGAAGGGGTCAATGAGCCATTGTATGCTTTATGGTTCTGTCCCTGAGATTGGCACCAATCATTTCTGTGTGGCGGCCCCTTCCATAATATGTTACCATCATTGGGGGACTCTATATTAGTGTGTCCAGTTACCAGTCATCTGTAAACTTGAGAAACAACAGGTCATCTACTGTTATCTGCATGTGTTATGTCAGTGAATCAGTTGTCTATCCCTGTACAACTTTATTACTTAATTCCCACATGGGAGTCTTCACTATAACACATGAATGGGGGACAGTATCAAAGGCTTTGGATAAGTCAACATAGGCATTATGTCCTGTTATCCCTCATTCAAGTCTGTGAGGTCAGTATCCAAGAAGTCCATAAGGTTCAATAAGCAAGTTGTACACCTGACAAAAACAAAATGGGCAGGGTCAAGTTTGTTGAAGGTCACCTATGTCCCTGTGGATATAGTTCATGCTGATTCCTTACAAAAAGCAGCAGTCAGCACTTCAAATCAGCAACACTTTTATTTTCTTAAAATAACAGACCAGTTTCAGCAACTCCATACCTTCATCACTGTTGTTGATTAATTCCCTAGCCTTGCAGATAGTTTTTTTTAGGCATATGGGCCAATAGTTGCAGTTTTGTATGTTACCACATTGATGTGCATTGCATAGCACACAGCAATTGATATTACACATACTGTGGTTGATATATATGTGGAAAAAGTACTGAGACACTAGGGTTGCAGTGCTTGGGCGTAGGGCAACAGAGGGATGCATTGTAAATATGTGACATATTGTTAGATAGGGCCCTCAGTTTGTAATGTGTACACATGTAATTTCATGCCATATAGAGGGAATAGACAGTAACCAGCAGTAATACAGCATTATATGTACATTTCCATAGCCCTGTGACCAGCAGGTTTGTGCGACGGTTACCAAAGTGCATATGCATGCATGATACACATATTTGTACAGTGGTAAGCAATGTGAAAAATGAGCCACATTGCTAAAGTCTTACAGTATTGAGTCTATGGAATGCACCTGCTGCTTAACTCACTGTAGCAGCACATGTTAATGCACTGATAAATTCTTTGTTGGGGCCAGATGGTACCGAGTTTGAATACAGTTGCATCTAATGCTTTAAATACATTGCCGCTGTCCCCATTGCTGCATGTTGCTGCACGGTAAGTACTTTCAGCCAAAAATGGCTTAAAGAGGTGAAATGGGTAGATAGGACAGAGGTGAAATGGGGAGCAAGCAGGGTGAAGAACAAAGGGAAAATAGGGCAGGAATGTGCAGGAGGGAGATAGGAAAGAACCAGAGCTATCCATTTCTTTAACAGCATAAAGTGAAAATATGTGGAAAATATAAACTGAATGTGGCCTGTCACCTCCAGAGAGAGGGGTGACCACAACACAAACATATAGTATAGCCAATTGGACCAAATCAAATGTGTCAAAAAGATATGTGTGTGAAATGGAGAGCTATGTATGGGACATTTTTTTTTTGTGGGACAGATGCCCATTTTTTTGGAGAGAGAGAGGAATGTTGGGGAAGGAATGTAGGAATATCTGGCTCAGGTAAGTTGGGTAAATGAGGAAAAAACTGCAGACAGACAAGACAAACAAGGCAAGAGAGAGGGCTGGTGATGGACACAAAAGTTTGGGGGACACCATGATTTGGGTGAGGGTGGTGACATCCCAAACCCATGGTCTTCAAGCTGGGTGACAGTGAGAATTGAGTCCTCACCCACTGGATTGTCATCACTGTCACCTCACGCTGCCACTAGATGAAGTGCTTGATGTTTCCTCCTCCTCCTGGTACTACATAAAATGAGGGAGAACAGCCTCTCCAGGCAGCATAGGTGTGCACCAACAGTGTGGCACACAATGCTATGCACCATCCCTGGCAACTCACTGCAGATAATAAAGACACCACCTCTATCACTGCTCCTGGAGGGAACCACTAGACCAGCCTCTGCGGTAGGACTACCTGAAGGGGCAGGTAGTGCAGGGGCAGCAGAGGCAGTGCTGCCAGGTTGGCTCACAGATGTGTTGGGCAATGGTGCTGGAGCCAGTTGAGGGGGCAGGTGACTCCTGTGGGGCAGGCTTACCATGCTGTGCTGTGGAGCATTTAATTATGTGGTACACATGGATGATATGGACACATTTTGACGACACATAATAAAATTAAAAAAAATAATTAAATAAAATAAAATAAAATAGAAATAACATAAAAAATAGAGATAGGGTTGGGGTGAGAGAAAAAAGATAAGATTAATGCCTTCATATGTGACATACAATGCATTAATACAATTATTTGACTCTATTATCTTAACTTTTACTTTTAAGACTATCACCTCATACCAGATAACTTTTACTTTTAAGAGTATCAGTTCCTAACAGGTGCACAGTATACTACAGTCTGCAGGAAGTACTCCTTGGCATGTGCATATATTGCACATATGTGTGTTCCAGTTATACAGATTAAAGTTTACATCAGGGCATTTGTACCACTGGTATAGAAGTTTTCACTTAATTTAAGTATAATTGAAGAATTAACAGTATTGTATATTGGAAAGTGTGGTATTTCAACCCACAACTTCTGACTAAAGTTTAATATTGTACTCTTGGTTTGTGCTACAGACTAATGCATGCATACTTGCTTTTACAGTTGAGATATGAATGCTCAGTTTGATACAACTCTATAAAATACCAAAAAAAAGCTATTTTTAACTTTTAATACTACAATAATAGTACTCTTCTGCTGCATACATAACACATGCTTCTCTCATCCTCTCTAATCTAGCCCCATGGGTTTGGACATTGACCTCCCAATCCCTGACAGCTGTGGAAAAAAACGAACAGAACAGAATACCATTATGAATACTAGTCTTGCCTATGTTCAGCTTTTAGGTCTTACCAGTATTCTCTGTAGTTGAGACTTACACAGGTGTGGAATGTAAGCAGTCCTAAATTCCCCAATCCAATGTTCGAGGGTATCCTTCTTCCTCCTCCTCTGTATGTCATTGTAATGATGCCTACATTGGTCACCAGTGCATGGGATACTGGTGGAACTGGTTACAGGACAGGCTAAACTATCCAAAGCTTTTGACTTATACTAGGAGCCAGAATAGTCCACTTGCAGAAGCCTTTCACTCTGGTTCTTAACTAGGAGTCCCATACAAATCTTGGACTCCTGGACATTCCATCTCTGTGCCCTAAAACCTAACACCTTCTCCACAAATGCCTGCCATGCCTACCACAGATCAAGAGCAATGGGGAGTGATGGTTTCCCATCAATTCCACTTATGCTTACTGGGAGTACACACAATGTTTGAAACTGTTGCATTCCGCTTACCATTGTGAAAACACAGTGATTGGCATTGTGCACCTCCAAACACAGTATTTGTGCAATGGTAAGCAGAGTGAAACAGTGCCAAGCAGTAAGACATTACATAATTAAAGTTGCAATATCACACTTATTGGATGTACAGGCAGTTGTGTATGTATGCTAGGCAAACATGAAGGCCATGCCAGTCCAAATAGCAGAAATATACTTACAGGAATATAGTACACAGTATACCCATAGTCATATATCTGATAATAAATGTGATAATACATAGATATTTACAGAAATAACTGACACAATACCAGTGTGTCAGCCCTCATACATATAATTCATATTATCTGTACTCCAGCCCTACACTTACACCTGCTGCCACAGGACTAGTTACATGACCTTCCCATTTACTAATCAGTCTTAAGGTCTTGCTGTTAACCGCAGCACAACATCACTTAGCAGGTTTGTGCAATGCCAAATGGCATAAATTGAATGCATCTGGTTTCTATTTTTGGCTGTCTGGGTCTTATCTGCTTCCTGGGTGGGCCGGTTGTCCAGTTTGTGCACTGCCATGCTTCATGCAAACCAGATAAGCATAGCCAAACTTGACATTCATTTTTCTCTGTCTCTCATGTTTGCTCTAAGTGGTGCATTGTGCAAGCACTTGCCAATACAAAAAAAAAAAAAAAAAAAAAGAAAGAAAAGAGAGAGTAAAAGCAATCTATGACATACACACTAGAAAATGTTAGTGCATATGAGATATTTCTAGATAGGCCTGGATTTGAACATTCACTCCGGTGCACCTTCAGAAAACAGGTTGGGTGCCTTATCCCTCTTTGCCACACAAACAGCTTTGCAGCAAAGAACTTAAATCAATATGTACACAACCAACTGTAACAGCATCTATACTATCAAAGCATACAAGTGTTATTTGTACACATATTAGTTTAAAAATGCCATGTCACTGATCATCACACAACCTGTCATAATTATTGCTTGCAAATATGCAGCTCTGCCTTACGTTTCTATGTTTGTTGTCCATTTTTCATTTATCTGAGCAGTAACTTGAGACATGCAGTGTGCAAGCCATTCTATATCATTGGCCTTAAAATGTGTGAGTATATTAATTGGAAATAATATCAAGTGCAGTTGCCAACAAATGAAGGTCAGGTTGGATATTAAGGAGCACAACCTGTGACTTGTGTGCTGCTTACTTATATTTACAACCTTACATCTAACACTTTGTAGATCTAAGCTGACACACCCAGTGGAAGTAAGGAAGTAGTGTTGTTGCGTTTTCCTTCTCCCAACCACTAATCATTCACAGTTGCAATCCATTAAAAACAAACACTGAGGGAGTGCCTGCACTATTTTTACATCTCTTACATGAATCCAGTTTTCTGTTATTCAGCAATTTTAATGAGATCACACCTGATTTGCATCTTCACTGTGCTAACAGCCCTGAATCTACACCATATAAAAAGTCAACTGTGCAGCTAGGCAAACTGAAGGTGAGGCTTGTTTATGTTGGGAAGACTGCACATAATGGTATTTCTTCAAGATATGTCTGTACAGAGGAGTACAGAACTTCAGAAGGCATGCTTCCATTTGGTCAGCTACATACTGCATATGCTGGAATGTATTTAAGAAAAATATGAAGCACAGGCTATTGCACTTTTATCTGTATGCATTAGTTAGATGTGTGCTGATGGCATGGGTATGTTTGCCAAGTCATTTCAGAGGTAAACATGATTGTCAATACATGAAAATCAAATGCTGTGTGATAACTATGTACAAATGTTTCAGGGACAGGTCCTTTGATAGCACTTTTAGCATTTCAAAGATGATTTGTTAGCAAAATGTGTCATTTTCCTGTTCTTTTCAGGGGAAGCAAAGGTGAGTTACTGTTATGGCACAAACAAAGATATGTTGCTCTTGTTACTCTCCTTGTTTTGCATCATGCCTGTTGTTTGTATTTCACATCTGTAGACTGTTGTATGTTTCTACAGGGTTAATACTGAGTGGCTACCTTTTCTGTTTTATCTGGAATTGATTATTCAGTACTTATGTGATACTTATGTGTATTATCGTTCTGGTGTCTTTTAGGTCACCTAGGAGTATGCCACTCAGGTATGTCAACCCTTGGAGACCCCCCTTTACCACTGTTGAGAACAAGGTCATGTGGATGCCTTTAGGCAACATGGTGCTTTTCTGCTGGGAAAGGGATGAGGAGATATGGCACATAGGATGCAAATTTGGCAACAGATAGTTGCTGACTTGAAAGCTGTGGGTGGCCAAGGAAGGACATATGAGCAGGTGCACAACAGGGCCACTGATATGATCACATATGCATGGAGGCGAGCATCTGAAGTGGGCAGTGACCAGATGGGTACTGGGGAAGGCCTGCTAGGGGAACCGCCATTAACTCCCAATGAAGAGTTCTTGGTCAATATGAGGGATCCAGACAGCTCATGGGAGGGTGCAGTACAGCATGTCCTGGATGGGGGAGCAACAGTGTCAGAGACAGCAAGCATACCTCAGGAGGAGCTTCCAGGTAGGCTTTGGTATCTCAACAGGTGAATACTGTTGTATAGTGAAACAATTAAAAGCAATACTTTAGTTCTCTGTCACATGTATTTTTTTTTGGGGGGGTTATTAATGATTGCTACAGTTATTAGCTTAGGTTTGAGTTGACAGCCACATTCTTGTTGAAAGTATACTTAATGGACATATAAAGGGTCAAAGTATTACCCCCTGTGTTACTGTTAATTGTGATGATGTTGCTAATACTTCCTGCTTAACTTCTTCCAGAACCGTCTGGATTACAGAGGAGAATCTCTTCTGCAGATGGTACCAAACATGTTTATGTCAGTACTGCTAGCCAATTTAAACAAATATTTTAGAGTGTGCTGCTAATGTCAGGCCTGTAGAGTGTATTGCTGTACTATCTGCAATAGTGGCAGCACTGTTGCTTTGTTAGCATATATTGCAGTATAGTAGTGTAGGTATTAAAGTATTCATGTGTTTGTTGTTTTTTATCACAGGTGGTCATAACAGTGGGAGTGTGGGCCCTCTGCCACCTGATGTCAGTGTATCAGCAGACTCTGATGATGATGGTGGCCAAACTGAGGTACAGTTAGGGGGTGCAGATGTTGAATCTGACACTGAAGTTGACATACAGCCATCCCATGCAATTCCATCTGACGCAGCCAGTAGGTCGACGCTTACCCATTCCAGTGAGGCCACAGATATTGGACAAGTGGAGAGCAAGGCCATTGATAAAGGAAGTGTGGCTAATGTGGCCTCAGTGCCTGTTGAGTCTGGCCATAACCAAAGTGTGGGTGAGGTGCCATGCAGGAGGGTTGATAGGGGTACTTGGAAGGGCCCGGCTGTTCCTCCTCCAGCTGGTGCAGGTGTCTCTTCCAGTGCCACTCAACATATGTTTAGGGCCATTATAGAGGCACAGGCACAGTCCCATAGGTGTTCCAGACAAATTCTCAGTGTTGTAGATGTGGCACAGTCTGACATGTGTGACTGCCTCCACTGTGTTGCCGATTCACTGGATTGGATGAATGACATGTTGGAATGAGCAATGTCTGTAAAGGAATGTTTGCTGGGTGGGGAACGGCATCCATATGGGTGTATGTCAACTACATCATCTGCTGTTAGCCAACATGGGTGTGCCCAATCACTCCCTGAGAGTGGCAGTACTTCCACTGCTTCATCACTGAGTGTGCTGTTCAAACCCAGCATGGAAGGCCATCGTGTTATTGTCCTAGGCATCCCCATGTAGGGAACTCATCCAGGAGACATCAGTCACATTCAAGTAACAGCACTGCGTCTGACCATGGGCGTGGATGTGCCAGTGCAACTCCTGTCAAAGCTAATTCTCATGTTCAGGGACAACAACGGTGAACTGCCACCTCTACCATGTATATCTCACACATGTTCGACATACAAAGATCTCAAACTAGCACAGTGCTTGGCTGTGTTCATGCAGATGCTCACACATCAATTTTACCTGGAGGACCCCTACAGACATACACACACAACAGTTATTCATTTTGTCTCGCTGGCCATTTGTTGATGTATCCAACTGTCTGCCTGCTTCTCTTTCTTGCTCACACACACTCAGTGACCTTTTGTGTTAGCCTAGGCTTCCTGCCCCCCCACACACACACACACAAAACACCCTGTGCAAGTGATGATAACTGTACCATATCCCTGTTTTCTATCTTTTGGATTCAGGGATACATAAGCTTTATGACTGATGTTCAAGGCACATAGCTAACTTAGTGCTTAGTATATCTGCATTTGTGGTGCTGAACTGTTAATTCTACCTTTGACATATACTGGCCTTGGAAAGTTAAACAGTTGATAGCATCAAAATTTCCCAGCTTTATAGTGAATGATCTTGTGAGGGGTGTGAAGTCAGAAACTGCAATGTATATTATTACTTTCTTATAGGTTCATAGGTGTTTACTAGGCTAATGACAACAAGGGCCTTTTTAAATCTAGCCATACATCCAAAATCTCTGACAAGTTCTGATACCCTTGATAAGTGAAAGTATGGGCCTGGGAGATGAACCATTTACAGTTTACCTGTTTGTATTAGAGACATAGGTGTCAAACCAGGGATGAATTTCTGGTTTCCCATCCAATTGTCCAAGTTGCACTTGAATTGGGTTAGGGAGGAACTCTGCTTCACATGGATGGGGAGCCTGTTCCATAGATGGGGTAGTCTCTGGGATACATACCTTTCTCTCCAGCAGGTCCTGTTTATGTCACAGGCATGGTTTAAGTCTTTAGAATGGGTAGTTCTTCTACTGTTTGTTTTGTTTATATGCAGGACGTCCATCAGAGTGGGGTCTAACAATTCCCTGTATGCCAGATATAGATATCCCCTCAAAAGCCTGTAGGAGACAGAATACAGGGATAGGGCCTTAAGGCAGTCTGCATAGGACTTACACCCTGTATTCATTTAGTGAGGAACCTCTATGGACATTCCAGTTGTTGGATATGCCTGGTTAGGTATGGGCATTGTACTCAATGATAGGTCTGATGAATTCCAAATACAGTGGAACAATGACTTCCTTGGACTTAGATGCCATACCATTGTTTATAAGTTGCACAACATAGAATACTTTCCTCACCACTGTAGACATGTGATGATCAAAGGCTAGATTATTATCTGTGTGTGTCCCTAAGTCCCTGACTACTGAGTCAACTCTAATGGGTGTGTTATCAATATAATAGTTTCCAGGGACGGATGTCTTCCCAAGGGATACTATTATGCATTTCTTGGCATTTAGTTTTAGTCCATGGCTCTGACACCAGTTATTTGTCTGTGTCAGCCCTTCCTTCTCTCTTTAATGATTTTCCAATACAAATGTATGGTGCTAAACTGGGAGCATACAGTGATCATCACTACTTTTGAGAGGTATGACTTTTTGAATCTTTGATGCCTGAGGCCTACTACTTAGTAATGGACACATATAAATCAAGTAAGTCTCTACTGTCCCATGTTAAGGTATTTTTGGCACAAATCTCCCACCTTTTACTTACTTACTGTACCAAGTAATGAAATGCAAGGGTATGCCACAAAATCATATTATTAAAAAACACACTCCAGGTTCAGGACTTACCCTGTAAATGCAGCAGTTGCCACAGTTTTAGTTCTGAGTTGACTCTATCTGATGCAAGCAGTATACAACCAATACATGGGGAAGTAAAGATTGTGTGAGTTGCCCGGTATCAATGTTACCATATATATGTGAGTAGGAAGAAGGTTTTATTCCCCTAGGTAGTGAGTGAGTGTGCTATGCATTCTCTTAGCCAATGTAGGCATACTGAGCACTTCTATGTCTGCCTACACCAACAGCAGCTGGTGGTTCCCACTCTGGCTCCTCATCTGCCTATGGCTATGGTAACCATGGTGGGGTGTGTTCCCCTTCCCCCTTGCTAATCTTGTTGAAGCTGTTTCCTCAGGATTATGTTGTGTAGCATGGCACATACTGTGCATGTCCATGGATTGTTCTGCAGGGCTCCCCAGATATATCTAGGCATCAGAACCATGACTTCAACAGCCAAACATATGCTCTATGACATTTCTGGTTTGAGTGTTTACCTATTATGGCATTTCTCCATGGGTGTGTGTGTTTCTGATGGGTGTCATCAACCACGGTTCCAGTGCATAACCTGCATACCCCCAGTAAATAACCCTGTGGGATATCCCCCCTAGAAAATATCTGGAACAGTTGGAAGGTGTGCCAGATATGTGAGTTGTGGTAACTGCCAGGATTGCCAGCACACACATTCAAGATTATTCCCTTGGCATTCCACACAACTTGGCAGCTGATAGAGTGGTATCCCTTTCTGTTTCTGTTTATGTAGAACCTACTCTGTTCCCCAGGTGGTGCCTTCATTTTTATATGTGTGCAATCCATGGCACCCAGTACTTCAGGGTAGTGTGCTACATGGTAGAACTCCTGCATATTTCTGGCCCTCTCCTCAGAACTATGGGGAAAATATATGTAGTCATTGGCATGTAGGAGCATAGCATTCAGGAAATGGTGGACGATTCTGGACGCTGATACCTGTGACACCCCCAACATGTCCCCTGTTGGTCTCTGAAAGGTACCTGGAGTTAAGATTCTAAGGGATACACATACCTTATTCTCCACTGGGATGGGATCCTCTCATTTGGCTCTGGCTCTGAGTTGAGGATGGCAGAGGTTGCAGAGTTCATGTAGTGTGTCCCTATCTACCCTGTAGCACTCTACAATTTTCACATTAGGTAGGTTGTGAAAAGTTAAATGGGACCTGAAAGCTCTTTTCTTTCTTAGCCTATGCCTGTTAGCAGCAGCGGTAGCAATGGCTTCAGCCTGTAGCACATGCAAATGAATTAAAGCATTAACAGCCCCTAACATTTTGTCCGTGTAGACTCCTTTCTGTGACTGTATTCCAAAAGTTTTGGAACTCACTGGAAAAACCAGCACAGAGTCTACATGGATGCTTTATAGCTTGTTGAATAGATCTACAATGTTGGATTGGCTGATTAGCATGCAGTTCAGCTGCTTATGCTGTAATTAGTATGCCACTGTGTTTACCTTGTTTGCACGGGAGTGCGAGCCACTACATGGCATTTACTGAATCTAAAACTGTCTGCAGCACAATGCACACACACTGTGAAAAAATAACTGTATAGGCTTTATTGAACCCCCCTAATATGTTCTTTACTAGATAAACAGATGAGTGGCTTCATCAGTTGACTTCTTTAGACGAGTCTGGAGATGTCAACAGATGAAAGCGCTCATCCATTTATCTAATAAAGAACAGCTTGCTTTTTTAAAAGCAGTCAACTGACTAAATTGCTTACTTATTTATCTTATAAAGAATGGCTTCCTTTTCCCACTAAAGGCTGTGGTTTCCTTCTTTTTGCTTTATTTGTTTTGTTTTTCCCAGTGGTTTTGTAGCACTTCTTATAAATACTTACATAGCTACCACTATTTCTTAATTAAAAATACCAAATCACTTCAAATTATTAATCTAACATGTTGCTGTAAACAGTACATAACCTTAGAAAAGCATGCCAAAGTTGTTATTATTGGTTATAATTTTAGATTTTTTTTTTAGTTTTGGGCTATAGTTAGACTCAGTCAACTAAAACTGCCTGCTTAGAGATCATTATTAAAGCTAACAATTGGCTCATTTCTTCAGTATTATTCAGATGACCAGAGATGGCTGCCACCATCTTCACATACCTCACTATCCAGAACACATATATTATTAGGAGTATGAATGATCAGTGCATTTATCTGATGCTGTGTTATCAATTAATAAAATATAATCCTGAACACAGAGAATGTTCTACAAAGTTCTGAAACTGGAGTGGTTGAAAGCTAAAAATCAGAGTCGACAAAACATCTGAACACATAGTGTTTAGGAAGTGAAGAAATTCTGTATCTAGGGAATGCAGTCATAAGACTTGCATTGTCACGAGATATCAGCTTGTATCCATGTAAATAAATACAATTTTTACATTTTATTTTGAGATTTCAGTTTTCTATATAACTAAGACTGCTTCTTATAAACATCATCAGCACACTACAAAGTTATTAAAAGTCATGCTAGTTCTTCAGAGAATACCTAGCAGAAGAGCTTCATATGAAGGGTGCTGAGCTGTATTAATTGATTTCAGTACACATCTATTGTATGCCACAATTTTGCAACGAAAACAGAGTTAAAGGAACAAAGTCACATAAAGCACTACTGTTGTCATTTATACCTTTAATTGGGGTTGCTAGCTCACATATACAAGAAACAAAAGGAAGGATTGTTCCCTAAAATAATAAGAAACATTTTGGAAGGATGATTAGAAGCTCTGCAACTGGCAAAGGCCAGCATTTTCAAAACACTCTGAATTTATCTTATTCAAGCAGTTTTGCTCCAGGAAATTGTTTACTCCCAAAGAATGCCATAAAGAAGGAAAATTACCATTTAAGGTTCATAAAGGAAAATCTATTTAGTTTAGTACTTTTTAAAAAATAAGTGTGTGACCTTTCCACTTTCTGTTTTTTTTATGTTTCAAACAATATCTGAATCGCATAAAATGTACAAAAAAAGGAAAACAACTGTATTTTTCCATTATGTGCTACTTTTAGTATTAACTAAAGCTATTCAAAAAATCTGAAGTGTGCAAAGTGTTTGCAAATGTGTGCAGTATTACACTGCAGTATTTCAAAGAATATTTTGCAAAGTACAGTTATTTCAAGGCATATTTCACAGAGTACAGTATTTCAAAGAGTTTATTGTACATTTGAATATTATTACAAGTACCTGGTGTGTGTGAATGTTCGTACATAATTACATAATTACAAGGACCAATGTTGCATTGTATTTGCTATAATCTGTATGCATGGCAGAAGGTTTTCACAGCCAGCGCCGCTTGTTTTTGATAACAATATTGCAGAAATTTGGAGACTGAGTGGGAAAACGATATTTTTATACATGCTGCTTTTTCTGACAAAGACACATGTACAAAAGTATTTATTCTGCTTAATTTAGCTGGTTCAGAAGCCATTCAAAGACAGCGTTCATTTGTGTATGCACCTGCTATGTTTGCAGGGGAGAGGAAAGACTGCCATATAGTGGTACCGGCTGAAACAAGGGAAGGCTTTGAATGCTTAAAACATAAATTTAGAGATATGTGTAATCCCCAAATGAATATTACAATGGAAAGGCATTTATTTTATACAAGGGCTCAAAACTCTAGTGAAACTTTTGCAGCTGACTTGAAAAATAAGGCTAAAATGTGTAGATCTGGTGATTTAAAAGATGGGTTGATAAAGGACAGGCTTGGGTGTGGTATTAACAATGACACAGTGAAAAAGATTTTGCTTTGAGACAGTGATGTGATATTAAATAAGGCTATTGAGATTTGTCAGATACACGAGTTTACAGAAAAGCACACAAGTATGCTTCATACCTCTCAACCTCTTAAAGCAAGAAATCTGGACAAAAGCATAAATAAAAGTGGGACAAAGGCCCCAAAATAGGGACAGTTTGTAAATATTACTCTTACAAACTTAGAAAGTTGATAGATTAACAGATTTTGCATTAGCATGAATGTTCTAAAGGGTATGAAGTCTGAAACTCAAATGCCTTTGATTATCTTCTAATTTCATTCTTTAATGATTTGCCACTAATTTGCCAGAAAAACACAATTTTATGAAAAAACAAACAAAATATGAGGCAAAAATCTGTACAGTTAAGAGGTATGGTATGCTTATAAATGAGAATATCTATAGAAGGCACTGTGACAAAGCTCATGTTGATAGCATGTAGCACATGGTTAAAAGAAACATGCCCAAACACATGGGAGCTACTACAGGTCCTGTAACAGTCCCCAGGAAACCTCAATCCTTTCCAGCAAATTCTAGAGCATGCTATGTGAAGTATAAGGGTGACTCAGCAAAGTCAAAACATGTGCCACCACCCTGTTTCATAGTTAACTGTCTTAATTGTGGTGGAAATCATGAATGCAAAAGAGAAAAGTGCTTGGCTTTTGGTCAGTAGTGTTATTTTTGCAATAAGTTGAACCATTTCAAAAGGTTTTGTAAATCAAACAAGCCACATCCTTTCATTAAAAGAGGGCATTCCATGAGGCAAGTTGATCAATTAGAAAGCTGCAGCCCTACTTTTTATGTTGATGGTGTGTCTGTGCTTGGAGAAACAGTTAATGCAGTAGATATGTGAGCAGAGAATGACATCTTTTGTACTGTTTTGATTAATGGGAGTCCTGTAGAGCTCAAAGTAGATACTGGCTCAAAGTGCAATGTTATGTCAACAGAAACATTTGCTAGAGTAAAAACTGCAGAACAATTTGACTTGGCAAAGTGTGAGAAGCTTGTTGCTTATGGTGGTGAAGAGATTCAAACCAAAGGCTCAGTAGTGCTTTCATATTATTCTGCTGGGAACAGCTATGACTTGCAGTTTTTCTTAGTCAAGAGACACATGCAGTCATTATTAAGCCTCAGAGACAGTTTGAAAATGCGACTGATTTTGCTTAGTAAAGAAGTCCACCATGTAAGCCTGAATGGCAACACCTCAAATTTCGCCCAAACTATTTTTTCTGAGCATGCTGATATTTTTGTGGACAAACTAGGAAACTACCAGTTGTGTATACTATGAAGTTAGACCCAGAGGTTGGCCCAGTTATCAGACCAGCATGGAAATTCCAGTAGCTATGCAGAGCAGAGTCAAAGTCGAGCTAGACAAAATGGTCCAGCAGAAGAACCTACTGAATGGGTATCCTCCATGGTTGCAGCTCATAAGAAAAGCTCAGATGATTTCAGAATATATTGATTTAGGAGATCTGAACAAAGCATTAAAAAGGCCTCATCATTCCATGAGCACAGTCAGAGAGGTTACTGCCCTCATGCCAAACACCACTGTTTTTTCCGTCATAGATGCAAAGAGCTCATTTTGGCAAATTTTGCTTGACCAAAAATCTTCATTGCTTACCACTTTCAGTACTCCTTTTGGCAGATACATATTTCTGAAAATGCCATTTTGGATAAATTTTGCCATTGAAACTTTCAGCATGCAATGAAGCAATTTTTTTTCTGGCCATTCCTATCCTATTATAGTACATGATATTCTAATAGGAGGCAATGGTGAAGTTGAACATGATAGAAACCTCAAGAAAGTTCTGGAAAGAGCACATGAAGTAAATCTTAAGCTGAATCCTCAGAAGTGCAAATTCAGGCTATGAGAAGTTACTTATGTTGGTCACTTGTTTACCAGTTTTGGTTAACAACCAGATCCTTCTAAGCAAACAGCAATTCTCGAGATGCCAGCTCCAGACAATGTTCAAGCCCTACAACGTTTTCTTGGCATGGACAACTATCAAGGCAAGTTCATTCCAAATTTAAGCCAACTTTCAGCACTGCTTAGAGAGCTGACATGCAAAGATGTAATTTGGTCATGGTCAGAGCAGCACCAAAGAGTATTTGATGTCCTGAAACAGAAAATTGCTAGCCCACCAACTCTCAGCTACTATGATGTTCACAAACCAGTTACTCTTTCCTGTGATGCTTTTAAGTTTGGTCTAGATGCAGTCATTCTTTCAACAGGGTAGACCAGCAGCCTATGCATTGAGAGCTTTTATTCAGCCCGAGATGCAGTATGCCCTGATTGAGAAAGAGCTTTTAGCAATTGTGTTTGCATGTTTGAAGTTCCATGATTATATTTATGGTAGACCTATCCAGATTGAAACTGACCACCAACGTCTAGTCACTATTTTGAGAAAGCCTATGCATACAGCTCAAGCTATATTGCAACATATGATGCTTAAATTGCAGAACTGCAATTTCAGTCTTTTTTATGCAAAAGGCAAACTTCTTTATCTTGCTGATACTTTATCTAGATAACCCAGAAAAAAAACACAGAACAGCATAACAATGAGCAACTTGATTTTGAAGTCATGGAAGTAAGAAATTTTTCTTCCACACATCTTGAGGAGCTCAGAACTCACACAGCTTCAGATCCAGTTCTCCAGAAGCTCAGCCACTTTATCAGTCAAGCATGACCTTCAAAGCAATCTTGCTTACCAGTAGAAGTGTGACCTTATTTTCCATACAGAGATGAGATTTTGTCAGACAATGGTATCATCCTGAAAGGTCCTAAGGTGATTGTTCTGAAGTCCTTGCAACAACAGTATATTAAGATCCTGCATTGTGGCCACCCAGGAACTGATTTTACCAAAAGAAGGGTGAGAAGTCTAGTATTTTGGCCTTTTACGTGACAAGATATCCAGAAAGTACTTTCATCTTGTTCAGTATGTAATAGTAAAAAGCTGCATCAACAGAAAGAACCACTTCAGTTAAACCAGACTCCTGAGCTACCTTGGTCGACAGTAGCCACAGATATCTTTGAGTGGAATGGTCAACATTATTTGGTCTTAGTAGACTCTTGTTCAAATAGGTTCAAGATCGACCTACTTCCCAACCTAACTTCCAGTACTGTCATCGCTAAGTTGAAGCTACATTTTTCTGTCCACGGTAGTCCACACAGAGTTATTTCAGACAATGGTGCACAGTTCACAAGTCAGCAGTTCAAGAAATTTCAGAAAAGTGGGACTTTGTTCATATTATGAGTAGTTCTGAGTACCCTCAGTCAAATGGCTTGGCTGAACATGCAGTTCATAGTTCAAAACAGCTGTTATAGAAATCCAGATGTGACAATACCAATTTTTTTCTAATCTTGTTATATCTCAGAAACATTCTTCACGATGAACATCTTGGTTCATCTGCCCAGAGACTTATGTCAAGACAAACCAGAACCACGCTACCAATCAGCAGTAATTTACTGGTTCCAAGTGCCAAAAACAACAAAAAAGTAAAAGCCCAACTATTGCAAAAGCATTTGTCCCAGGAGTCTTACTATGATAAAGTGAGCAAACAGCTCATTCTTTGAAAAAAAGGGGAGATAGTGAGGATGCAGACGTCAAAAGGTTTTTATCGCATCAG
The DNA here is from genome assembly GCF_019279795.1 of Protopterus annectens. Lineage (NCBI taxonomy): Eukaryota > Metazoa > Chordata > Ceratodontiformes > Protopteridae > Protopterus > Protopterus annectens. Next base: position 1,832,326,596 of record NC_056735.1, read on the forward strand.
ATTTGTGAAAAGTTTGTGTCAAGAGCCCATATCATACATTGTGGAATCACATGGAGTGGAATTCAGACAAAATCAGAAGCATTTGTTGCCAGTGTCTGAACCAGTGTTATAGCATCTTGCCTGTGACGAAGACTCTAGTTCTCAGAGTGACTTGTCCAATGTTTCTGTTCCAGAGAACATTCTGTCAACAATCCCCATTCCTAAGAAAATTCCTGAAACTCGTGAAGCAGAACATTCTCAAGTTACTGTCCCTGTGGGTAAACCTAGTCCTACCTATTATGTCACGAGATCAGGTTACATCTCAAAACCTAGTGAAAGATACACGGCAACATGGACATGACCCTTGTTTTTCTTTATTAGTGTCTGTATAGTAGGCTGCAGTGGTGCAGCAGTTAGCATTCTCACCTCACAGCAAGAGATTCTCCCGTTCAGTTCTCGGCTAGAGCGCCTTCTGTGTGGAGTCTGCATGTCCTCCCCATGGTCGAGTAACGTTAAAGACATGCAGGTAGGTGCAAGTGTGAATGGGCGTGCCTTTGTTGAAGGTTGGGCATCGGGCTGGCAACTCGGCACCATAAAAATCCATTGCCAATCATGAGCGGTCCAGAGTTCTGCTGTGGCGACCCCTAACAGGGAAAAGCCGAAAGACTTTTAGTGCCTGTATAGTTGCATGCCTATTAAAATGTCATTGTTTATATGAGACAGCTCAGTAAAGAGGGAGGATATAGATCAGAGTGTGTGATATACCTTTAAAAAGTTTTCCAGTGAGTCAGCACATGCATATAAGTACTGAGCATGTGCAAGTAAGATTACCATTTAGAATGAACAACCAGAGTGTAAGCATGCAAGTATGGCATCAATCAGTTAGTTAGATAGTTCTTTTAAGTTCAATGTTCCTGCTATCCATTCTGATGTGTTTGTATTCAATAAACTACTTAAATGAACACCCAATCCTTAACACCTTCTGTATGTATATAAGAAAAGCGACAAGAGTCATAGTAATGCAGCAAAGCAATTGCCTAAAACAACTGATTTCTAGTAATGCAGCAAAGGAATTGCCTAAAACAACTGACTTCTAAACTTTCTTTTGGATAAATAAAGCACATGTGTTATACTCTGTTATATCCTCTTATCATTTCACAGACACATACTTTTTTCATGTTTATTTACCAGGTATATGGGATGGACTTTTGAC